>NC_054743.1:44282921-44560978 GCF_018143015.1 Lytechinus variegatus | reverse complement strand
TTATAAATTGAACTAAGATGTTACATAAACATGCTCAAGGTAGAGTACTATACAATGCATATGGTTGGTTATCAGAATCATTTCATTTTTATAAAGGGTGTAAGACAAGGGTGTCCATTATCAGTATAGAGGTTTATTTTGTTTTCAGAGATTTTGTGCAATTTGTATTAAAGAAAGTAATGAAATCAGAGGTATAGATGTTTCAGGATATTGTTTATGCTTACCAGAGAGATGAAAATAACACAGTTCGCAGACGATACGACGATATTTATTAATTCGATTAATCCCTTCATAATATTATGAAAGAGATATGGCACTTTAAAAAAATAGGGCACTTACACGAGAAAGTTTTTTTCAGGCTCCTCCTAAGGTGAAAGGGGCATAGTACACGTTTATGAAGGGACATTTTTATTGCGTAAAAAGGGCACCTTTTCAATGCTTCAAAAAGTGGTAGACACTGTGCCCCTACCCCCCCCCCCCCCCCGCATGACAGTAAAAAAGTCCGGCTCGCGATTTGCACTCGCATTAATTGTTAAATCTATATTAACGCATGCATCCTATCGATAAATATAAAAGTACAAAAATGAAAAAAAAACTTAATATCAACAAACTTCTGCTCTTATTAGAATAATACATAATAACATTTTGATGAATTCCGAATAATCAAATTTGCCCCTTTTGAAGAATTGGAAATCGACAAGTTTCATCTCGCGCTGAGAAAGAGGAATAGGAAGACAGTCATCATTTTCACATGGTTGCGCAAAGCATAGGCGGATCCAGGGGAGGGGGGCGAGGGGCCCGTCCCCCCCCCCCCCCCTATTGACGGAGCAAAACCAAAAAAAAGGGAAAGAAAGAAAAAAAAAAGAAAAAGAAGGAAAAGGAGAGGACAAAAAAGGAGAAACATAAGAGGAGGAAGACGGGTGAATAAAATGATGAGGGGAAGACTTGGAAAATAATGTTTAAAATATTTCATGTCACCATACAGTATAAAATTTTTGATCGCGCTTCGCGTTCGCATTGACTTTTAGGTGATTTCTATATATCTTGCTTAATACGGAGCCTAAGTATCAAAATTTGAAGTCAATATATAAAACATATTTCAGCTCGGAAATTGAATTTTCATTATTTTGTTTGATTTACAACTTGATTTTTAAAAAGTGCTCTGCAAAAATTTATGTTTTGTCTTCTGCGCGCTCGCAAAATTTTATTTGTCAGAAGCGGATCCAGGGGGGGCCGAGGGGTCCGCCCCCCCCCTATTGGTGGAGCAAAAAAGGGGGGAGAAAGAAAAAATAGTAAGAAAAGGGAAAAGAGAGGAGAAAAAAAGAGAAACATAAGATGAGGAAGACGAGTGAATAAAACAAGAAGAGAGGAAGACCTGGAAAATAATTTAAAAATCTTTCATGTAGGGATATAAAATTTTCGCTCGCGTTTCGCACTTGCTTTGCCTTTGAGTATATTTACATATCTTGCGCAATATGGAGCTTAAAATATCGAATTTTGAAGTCAATATACAAAACATATCTCAGCTTGGAAATTTCACAAATTTATTTTTAAAACGTGCTCTGTAAAAATTTCTTGTTTTATGGTCTGAATATTATTTTTTGCTTGCGATGCGCTCACAAAATTTAATTTTTCAGGTACCTATTATTTTCCTGTACTCCATAAAGTTATCAAAACGTAAGATCCCTATTCAGTCAGATTGTCAAAACGTATCGGCTAGCGCTGCATGCTGGCATTATGATTGGTGAGTTATGTATATCTCAATATTAATTTTAAAACAAACTACTTAAAAAATCCCAATTTGATGACAGTTTATAAGAAATTTCGGCTTGTGATTTTCTCTCACATTGATTGTTGAAAGATATTAACTCACGCATCTTATTCATAATTTAGAAAGTGCTTTAAAATAATGTTCAGTTTTCAGGCCATAATATTAGATTTTGCGCTTTAATGTTTAGGAAGAGAAAAAAGGAAGATAGTCATCATTTTCTTATGACATAATGTCCTTGTAGAATGTCCCGGTCCTATGCCAAACTAAAAAAAATGAAATATATCAGCTTTTTTTAAACTGTGATCCATATCCTTCCTACAAAGTGCTTGAAATACAGAGTTAAACTTGACCCTTTTGTCAGATCAGAACATCATATATTTTTAGCTCGCACTTTGCTTGCTCTATTGATTTTCATAAGAAAGGTATTTAGAATACCCAAATTCTAGGTCGAAATCTGAAACACGAAATCTGAAATTCAGATACGCAGGTTCTCTATATAAATCATTATCCAGTTTCAGATCACAATATCAAAAACTGTCTGTTCGCGCTTTGCGCTCGCATTATTAATGTTGGAAACTTTCCAAATACTCATCCTTTTTATGATTTACAAAACACGAATAGAGTGTCCAGAATTGTTCTACTCACGCTTCGCGCTGGCATCATTTGTTTAGTAATATACTTATCCGTTTTACGATTACAAAAGGTGCTTAGAATTTCCATTCTTCAGGTAGAATGTCGAAATTATCAGCTCGCGCTTCGCGCTTGCATTATTTGATAGTTAAAATGTAACATCTTCATGGCTAATAAGCAGCCTTTAACATATTTTATATGAGATCAGAATGCATATCAAAAATAGAAGAAAAAAAATCTGCTCGCGCTTTGCGCTCGCATTATTAATATAGGAAAAATTCAAATTACTCATCCTTTTCATGATTTACAAAATATGAATATAGAGTGTCAAATTTTGAGATTAAAATCTCGATTTTTTTTCAGTTCGCGCTTCGCGCTCGCATTATTTGATAGTGGAAATTTGTAACGTCCTCTTGGATAAGAAGCTGCCGTTGACAGAATTTTTTTTATCAGATCAAAGCGCATATAAAAAATTTCTGCTCGCACTTAATAAGGCTTATGATATTATATGAATATATAGTAATAACAGTCACTAAGTCACTACGCTATATGTATGTATATACATACATATATATATATATATATACACTGGTATGGGATTGGTTGAGGATTCCAAAAAGTGCTCAATGCCGAGCAGAGCAATTTATATATATTATATATATATATATATATATGTATATAACAGATTTATGTATATATAACATATATATATGTATATAACAGACTACCCCTCACAAGAAACAAACAAAAATTAACTTCGAGCAGCCGATCAGGGAAAATTTGGCTGAAAAAAATTCCGCCCCCCCCTATTGGCGAAGGCTGGATCCGCCCCTGGTTGCGCAATGTCCATAAAATGTTCAGGCCCTAGGTCTACATAATAAATAATGTCAGCTCGCTCTTTGATCTCGCATCATTTATAGAGTGCAATCCATATCCACTTCAGAATTTCCCTACACAGTGCTTCAAATGGTGCTTAACTTTATGATTAAAAAAGTGCTTAGAATATAAATTTGTTTAGTTCGAAATGTAAAACATTTTCAGCTTGCGCTGCTCGTTCGCGTTTTCCATCGTTGAAATATGCATCGTCTTCATGGCTATCTGCAAACAGTCTTAACAGGTCCCTTTCGATCAGGCGATTAAAATATTTTACTCGCGTTTTTGCGCTCACAACGTTTGAATGGGGCGTATGAGATTATAAGGTTACAAGAATAAAGCAAATACAAGAAGTGTCAATTAGAACTACCCCTTTACCGATCGGGGAAAATATGGTTGAACAAATTTGTGCCCCCCAGCCAATTTCACCCCCTCTCCAATCAAATGTAGGTATCTTGGAAGTACCCCCCCCCTTCAAGCCAAAAAATAGTTTATACCCCTAAAACCAGTAGGTACAATACGGTAGTATATATATTATGTCATTTTTACCCCTCTCTACTCAAATGTAGGGTTCTGGAAGTACCCCCCCCCTCAAGCCAAAAATAATTTATACCCCTAAAACCCAGTAGGTACGATACAGGAATATATAGAGACCATTTCATCCCCTCTCCAATTTAATATAGGATTTATACCCCCCCCCCCCGCCAAAAAGTAGTTTATACCCCTAAAACCCAGTAGGTACAATACAGTAGTTATTATGCCAATTTGATCCCCTTTCCACTCAAATGTAGGGTTCGTGGTAGTTCCCCCCCCCCCTTCAAGCCAACTAATAGTTTAACCTAAAATCCAGTAGGTGCAATTATATATAGGCCAATTTGATCTCCTTTCAACTATTTGTGGGTTCTTGGAAGTATACCCCCCCTGAAGCACAAAAATAGTTTATACCCCTAAAACCCAGTAGGTACAATATAGGAATATATATAGGCCAATTTCATTCCCTCTCCAATTAAATGTAGGGTTTATTGGAAGTACACCCCCCCCCCCTTCAAGCCAAAACATGATTTATACCCCTAAAACCCAGTAGGTACGATACGGTAGTATATATATAGACCAATTTCATCCCCTCTCCAATTAAATATAGGATTTATACCCCCCCCCGCCAAAAAATAGTTTATACCCCTAAAACCCAGTAGGTGCAATATATATAGGCCAATTTGATCCCCTTTCCAATTAAATATAGGTTTTATACCCACCCCCAGCCAAAAACATAGTTTATACCCCTAAAACCCAGTAGGTACAATACGGTAGTATATAGATATATATTATATAGGCCAATTTCATTCCCTCTCCAATTAAATATAGGATTTATACCCCCCCCCGCCAAAAAGTAGTTTATACCCCTAAAACCCAGTAGGTACTATACAGTAGTATATATATGCCAATTTGATCCCTTTCCACTCAAATGTAGGGTTCGTGGTAGTTACCCCCCCCCCCCTTCAAGCCAAAACATAATTTATACCCCTAAAACCCAGTAGGTGCAATATATATAGGCCAATTTGATCTCCTTTCCACTCAAATGTAGGGTTTATTGGAAGTACACCCCCCCCCCTTTAAGCCAAAACATGATTTATACCCTAAAACCAGTAGGTACGATACGGTAGTATATATATAGACCAGTTTCATCCCCTCTCCAATTAAATATAGGATTTATACCCCCCCCCCGCCAAAAAGTAGTTTATAACCCTAAAACCCAGTAGTTACAATACAGTAGTATTAATATGCCAATTTGATCCCCTTTCCACTCAAATGTAGGGTTCGTGGAAGTACCCCCCCCCCTTCAAGCCAACAAATAGTTTATACCCTAAAACCCAGTAGGTACATTATAGGAATATATATAGGCCAATTTCATCCCCTCTCCAATTAAGTATAGGATTTATACCCCCCCCCCGCCGCCAAAAAGTAGTTTATACCCTAAAACCCAGTAGGTACAATACAGTAGTATATATATGCCAATTTGATCTCCTTTCCACTCAATGTAGGGTTCTTGGAAGTATACCTCCCCCCTGAAGCACAAAATAGTTTATACCCTAAAACCTAGTAGGTACATTATAGGAATATATATATTCCAATTTCATTCCCTCCAATTAAATGTAGGGTTTATTGGAAGTACACCCCCCCTTCAAGCCAAAACATGATTTATACCCCTAAAACCCAGCAGGTACGATACAGTAGTATATATATAGACCAATTTCATCCCCTCTCCAATCAAATATAGGATTTATACCCCCCCCCGCCAAAAGTAGTTTATACCCCTAAAACCCAGTAGGTACAATACAGTAGTATATATATATGCCAATTTGATCCCTTTCCACTCAAATGTAGGGTTCGTGGAAGTACCCCCCCCCTTCAAGCCAACAAATAGTTTATACCCCTAAAACCCAGTAGGTGCAATATATATAGGCCAATTTGATCTCCTTTCCACTATAATGTAGGGTTCTTGGAAGTATACCTCCCCCCTGAAGCACAAAAATAGTTTATACCCCTAAAACCCAGTAGGTACAATATAGGAATATATATAGGCCAATTTCATTCCCTCTCCAATTAAATGTAGGGTTTATTGGAAGTACACCCCCCCTTCAAGCCAAAACATGATTTATACCCCTAAAACCCAGTAGGTACGATACGGTAGTATATATATATATATAGTCCAATTTCACCCCCTCTCCAATTAAATCATAGGGTTATACCCACCCCCAGCCAAAACATAGTTTATATATCCTAAAACCCAGTAGGTACAATTCGGTAGTATATTATGCCAATTTGATCCTCTCTCCACTCAAATGTAGGGTTTTTGGAAGTACCCCCCCCCCTTCAAGCCAATTCCCTTCGAATTAAGATGACCTTTAACCTTGTTCAGGCTACCAGCAATAAGCTGATATTAAAGGTAGTAGTCAAATTTCTTGGGGAAAATACAATAATTTTTGTTAAAATTTTCACCCCAAATGACCTTTGACCTTGATCATGTGACTTTCAACTCGGTCAGTGAAACTTGATTGCCCTAATGCCAAAGTTTCAAGAAAAGATCCACTCATCCAGCTACCTGCGAGACAAAATTGATGAAAACAGCTCAATCATATTTGAATATTTGCCCTTTTAGTCGTCCATACTATGCTGGGATGCTGTGGCTGAAGTTAGAGGCCGGTAATGTATACAGATATTTTACGCCCCTAAAACCCAGGATTACCTATTTGCCGATAATAGCTTACCTTTACTTTCAATGGTGAGAAATTTCAAGACTGTTATGTACTTTTGTTTAAATCACAAACGCTGCCGCACCGCTGTTGCTGAACTGTGTCTACTTACCGGTACTGTCTATGGTCGCTCGCGAACGCCTGGTACCGGGAGCGCGAGCGATAAACCGGTTCGTGTCGGCATAGCCCTTCGTTGCGCCGCCGCAGGGAAGCGTTGGATCAGGAGCTAACTTAAATCAGGGAGCTAACTCAAATTCCCGCTTCTTAACACAGTTTTTACAATTTTACTCGTGGAAGAATAAAAATCGAAAGAATGAAGAAAAAATAAAGAAGATAATTTAGATAGGAAGGAAAAATGGAAGAAAGAAATGAAGCCAAAGGAAGGAGGAAAAGAAAGGAAGGAAAGAAGGAAAAGAAAATAATAAAACTAAATAGTAAATGTTAATTTGTTAGTGTTACACGTCAACAAGTTTTCTTCATTCAAAAAGATAGAAAGAGGGAGAGTAAGAAAGAAAGAAGAATTATGAATGAAAGAACAAAACTCAAAGAAAGAAAGGAATGATGGATGAACAAAATGACACTTGACAGGAAGAAAGAAGTAAAAAAAAAGACAAATAGGCCCTAAGATAGAAAAGAAGGGAAGAAAGGAAAGTAAAAGAAAAAGCAAGAATTAAAGAAAGGGCAAAAGCAGCATTGAAAATACTTGGAATTTCTGCGCGATCGCGCGAACGACAGCCAAGATCAGAAGGGGGGACCATTATACTCTAAGAAGTACTGATTGGGTGACGTCATATTTGTATACCAACCAGGACGTGAATAATAACCGTTTTGTGAAATTAAGCGACACATCAAAATATAACTTTCTTATTTTACATCCGATTTTAATGAAATTTTCAGGGTTATTGTTGTTGGATTTTTCTCTTTATTTGAATCTACATTTTGTCTGGGTGGATTTGACCTTTAAAAAAGAAGGAGTGGATTATGAGGGATTTTCATTTTTCTGAAGGAACAGTTTGTTCGTTTTACCCTATCTCAACTGGGCCAACTTCGCTGTCCATGTGTAGGGACAAAATATCAATATCAAGAACTTTCACTTAAAAGCTATACAGTCAGAAGGCTTACATTGTTTTTCAACATATATAAGTCCAAATATGGTCAATATAATAACAGATCTTCAAAAAGCTAATGTACATGAAGGTGCCATGGTCATGGAATGCATACCATACATGTATTTTAAACCAAAATCAGTATTTTCAGTAATTTCTTTTACATGCATTATTTAATCATTTATGTATGATTGTCTTGAAAAATTGTTCAATTCCTTACTTCCATTCTTACCTTAGAATTATATGTGTACATGTAATCAAACTTTCAGCATTCTCTGGCCTATTTAACCACTGTAGGGGCTCAGAGCAGCAGATTCAGTTCACTGAATTGTTGCCATGTGCCTCTGTCGTGGGTCAGAGAGGGCTATAAGAAGTTGATTATATATTGTGTCGATTATTTATGCAAAGATTATGCTTTTTTATTTGTATCTGATATGTTTAATACTTTTCTTTTTGTCTGTGATTGTGTGATGAATGATTAGGGGCCAGCAGAGGCGAAATTCTGTGTTTTTACAGACAGTAAAAGTAAATAATTTGAATTTTGAATTGTGTCCAAGATTTTCATGTAGACGGGAGCAGAATCCACTGAAAGGCTGGTGGCTCCTTTGACCATGCAAACATGGATCAGGGCAGTGATAAGGTCAACAATGAGGGCAGTAAGCTGACACACTACGAAGGCACAGAGAAGCTTCTAGAACTATGGTTTGACACCATCACCCTGGAAAATGGAGAGGTTAAAAAGCCTAAGTTGCCAGATGACCTCCGAGTCATTCCAAGGTATGAACATAATTTTTGTCATCATACATGTTCGTCGGGTATACAGTTTAATATTAGACCAAAGTTTTTATGTCTCTGTTCCGTTCACTTCTCACCACTACAACAGTACAAACTAGAGTGTGTTTTAATACATGAAGCTATTGTGCAGAAGATGTAGAGGGCAGCCCCTAAGAATTTTGAAAATTTTGGCCAGCAATATGGGTTAGCAATTTAGCTAGCCTCCTAGGCCCGTATTCTGATAGCAGGTTTAACTTAAACTCTGGTTTAAAGTTGTGGTTTAAGTATGGATAGCCAATTGTTACATAAATCACTAACAGTAGAGATATCATACTTCAGCTCATTTGGCTCTCAAATCATTGATTATTGTCTAGGAAGTATAATATATTATTGTCTTCACCATCGATGAATCATGAAAGAATGCAGTTAACATAGGAAACAAAGGCCTACAACCTGATAAAAATGTTGATACTTTTGGCTTCCCATACTTAAACCACAACTTTAAAGCTTTAAGTTAAACCCGACTTCAAAATATGGACCCTAGTGTTGCTTAGAGCTGTTGTAGAAAATAAATGATATTGTTATTATGGTAGTTTTTGTTTCAATATTTTGATTAGTTATTTTATACAAATTATTGTCAGATTTATCATTATCTTCATCATCGTCGTCATCTTCATCATCATCATCATGGCATTACCATCAACATCTTCATCAAAGTACGGCCATTGGGCTTGTTATAAAGAGTCCTGTAAGTGGTGTGCCTCTAACACGGCCGTTTATAATAAGCCTGCCATTATGTAGTTGTAGTGGAAGTACTTAGTAGTTGTTGTAGTTAGCAGCAGCACTCAATATCTAATTCAGTCTACATCTAATTTGCCTTTGCTTTTCAGAGATGAGATTGCTGAAATGCTTGTCAAAGTGCAGTGTGAGATCGTCAGCTTTTCAGAGCGAGATGAGCAGCATGCCTATGTATTGAGGTGAGCTTGAAAAAAAGATATTTGAGGCCTACACTTCTGTAAGATCACAGTTAATATAATCTTTGCCGGCCGGCATGTTGTCATAAGTGACACATTTTATAGGTTAGGTTCAGTAAGCTATGGGGAATAATGTCAATGGACAGGAGAGAATATTTCTGTTGAAATATTTTGATTTATATGTTTGTAATTCTCGCACTTGAAGTTGCACAAATGCAGCCCTATTATATTGTAAATGTTGAATTTGTTACTAAGGTAATGATCATTCTTATTTTGATGACAAGTATGCCAATGATAACAGCAATTGATATCAATAAATATTTGTTTCATGTACGGCCTGTACATGTTCGTTGAAATTGGAGTAATCCCACCCCCAGCCCTAAAGTAGAATGCTTCAAATATTGGGCCCTTTTCCTGCACGCCGATATTTATATTTATGAATGTAACTCGATGGTGTTTTTGTGAGGTTTTTTTTTGCTGTGTCAAGCATACAATGTTTGTGATATTATTACAATAGGAACCCCATCATCCACTATTTTATTCATGAGTCCACTCTTCAAAACAGTGCACCTTTGAATAAAATAGTGTGCTTCACCATGGCAACAGGCATTAATTTGGCACAGTGTAACAAAATCGGGCATCAGTAGTATTGGACATTTATTGCATGGGAAGTTAAGTGTAACTTATACAAAATCTGCATAAACCATGGGTTCAACCAATTTTCAAAATCTTTTTGCGATTTCAGGCCCATGATTTTACTGTTTTTATCATCCTTTATTTAAAACTCAAATTGTAAAATTATTATTTATTAATTTGCAGAGTTGCTAATTTTCCGGATTTTTCAGGAATTCAGGATTTTTTCCTTTGCTGAAAAATATTTCGGAAAAAAAATCGATTGTCAAAGTGAAATCCGTAAAAATTTCCCCTCCAAATCTTGTCACGGAGTTCGCTACGGAGAGCGCAATTTCAATTTTGGATGGCCAATTTGCGCAGACGGAAAATTATTAGCGTTGTGCGCAGCATGAAGTTTAGCTGGTACTGTACTTGCACGGTACGCGCGAGCAATACATTGTAGCAGTTGCAAACGCCGCCCTATACCCTGCAGGGATACGGGTGTCAGCGCTATCCCAGTCGGGCGATCGCCCGGTAGAACCGCTCGAAGCACGGCCCGGTGTGGCTGCAATTGCCTGCTGCTGCGTGAGTGATTGGTTGTCTGCCGCGGGATTTCAGCTAATCGGCGTGGACTGCATTTCGACCCTGATTTCCAGTCACCATTTACAAATGTCTGAAATCATCGAGAGAGAAGAAGAAGGATGTGTCAGAGATTTAGAAGAAGGAGTAAAAAACAAATGGCGATGGTCCTGGCTCGAGATCAAAGATGAGAATGGGGATTACCTATCAGAATACATCAGAAAGATAAGGCAGTCGGGCAAGGCGATTTGCATGTGGTGTAATGGAAAGCAGATCAATTACGGTGCATCAGGTGGGTGTTCTTTCGGCTTTGAAATTTAAAGTGAATTTTTAAAATCCCTGTAAAATCATGCAAAACTTAATTTTTGTAAAGTCGTGCAAAACTGATTTTTTTTAAGACAGTGATTCACTTATTTTCCCCAGTTTTCTTTGGATTCAAATGTATTAAGTTAGAGCTAAATAACATGTATCAAATTCAAGAGTAGAGGCTAGAGTCGTTAGACTTCGTAGACTGTAATTGGTATAACTTGGCCTTTTTAGGCTTTGATTTTTTTTCTTCATTATTTGTGTTTGTTCCCATAGAGAACAAGCACAAAAATTATATGTTTCGTGGACATTAGTAGCTAGAGCCTAGAGTCCAAGCGAGTTGTAGATTATCATTAACTTTAAAAATTAAGTCGCCGATAGACTGAGGCCATGGAGGCATAGTAGACTCTCGACCCTAGACTTTCTTTTGGTTCCACTGTTTCAGAATGATGTGTAATGTTCGGCCTACATGTATTCGTTACGAAGTTCCAACAAAAATGTTATACGGTATAACTTACACCTATAAGTGATCTATCTTTCGTGCAGGATTCAAAGCACTGAGAGGTCATGCAACATCAAAAGGCCACAGACAATGGCGTGGAGCAAGAAAGGGAGCTCAACTGTTGCCCTCTGTTTTTCAGGTTGGTCCAACATTCACAAGTTAAATTGCATAACTTCTTTTAAATCTGGTCTTTATTGTATGGTGATTAGTCATATACTTCAAGTATTGTAAGCATTTTTCGTACAGTTTTCCCCCTCTTACTGTTTTATATCATTATTTTTTTTTTAACATATTCTCGTTCATATAAATATGTTTATATATTATGGGTTCAGCTGATGGCACATGCTTATCAAGAGCCTTTTTACAGTTTAGTGCCTTACATACCTGTTTTTCTGAGGCTATCACAAATTTAGAACTTCTTTTATTAGCCACATAAATACTAAATCTGCCATCTCATACATTTGTCAGTACATGTATTATAGTTGAAGAAACTCAGATTTGCTGTGTACTTAGTAATAGGAAATTAATTTTTCTCTGTACGCTCAAACTCAACTCATTTTAATCAGGCTGCAGCTCAGAAAGAATGTGCTGTCCCCACACCAGAAACTGCAGCCGCAGCACCCAGTACCTCATGCTCATCACTTGGTTCAGGGATACCGTATGGGGCACCTCCCAATGTTCATCCTGCCACTGAAACTTGTAAGCAAACGTGAGTATAATTTTTTACTGTCTTTCTAAAATTAATTTTTTCCAGATTTTTTTTCATGAGAAAATGTTTTTGTACTTAATTGTTTACTTTCTTTATTTTTTTGTTTGCATGATAAAAAGTTTTTGTATGTTTAGCATGACAATGCTGTTATTTATTTAACTGGATAAACCCATCAACATGTTTGGATTATTTTTACTAATACCTCAGAAGTTGCTACTCCTGAAACGGCCCACTTCTACATCATCATGTACTTCACCGCCTGGTTTATGGATGCTGTATGTGGAGCGCCTTCACTTGCTACGACTGCCACTGGATGTGCGTGATGTCTTTTTTTTCTCTTGAGTTAGAGTACATTTTCATCTTTTAAACCATCATGTTATGAAATTACTGTAATCTGTATGACAGAGGCCAAAGTTAAAATTTCTCCATTGTTTTTTTTTTTTTAATCATAATTCCAAATTCATCCCACCCTGTTACATTGATCTTTATAAACAATTTAGTTTGATATTCAATGAGGAATTTTGCTTTTTTAGATTTTTCATTTATACTAACAAATTGACAATAATCACTAACAGATTGTCATTAGCATTCAGATTCAATCGTGAATTACCATCATGTGATGATAGCATTTTGAATTGACCTTAGCTCGGATTTAAATAAAAATTATAGTATGGTAGTGCACATACATGTGCATTAATATTATGAAGATTTATATTATTTTAATTTTGAAGTTATCATGTATTATATTCTTGTGTTTTTGCTGATTGAATTTCTTATTTATTCCTTTACAGCAAGACTCCCAAACCCTTTGTGCACCTGAAAGATAGGATATCACATGCTGAAGGACGGACTTTAGCCTTCATGGCGGAACACAAGTACAAGTTGAGCGACGCTCCACATCTTGTTGCCTATGCCAAAGAAATGTCCCAGGACAAAATGGCCCTTGATGGTGTACAACTGGGGAGGGCTTCCGCTACATATAAAATGGTCCATGGCATTGGGGCTGTTGCCCGGAAGCATCTTGTCTATCAGATGCAGACCAACTGCTTTTCCTTGAATCTTGATGAAGCAACAAGTAATAATAACAAGAAAGTTCGAAGTGTTATGGTAGCCTATTTCTCCCCAGAAAAAGGAGAGACAATTGTTCAGCACTACAGTTCATTGACTCTTACCATTGTCAGTGCCAAAACTATAAGTGATTCAATAGTAAAACTGTTGAAAGATGACAACATTCCTCTGTCCTATTTGATTTCTGTGCTATGTGATTCCGCAAACTACATGAGAGGGAAAAAAGGAGGGTTTGAAACCCTCCTGCGTCAACATCATGCCAACCATTTGCTTGACATCGATGGTGATGTATGTCATCATATACACAATGCCTCCCGTAGGTTTTGCAGTCACTTCAACAATGTTGTAGAGAGACTGGTTGATGACTTGCACACCGAGTTCAAGTTTTCTACTGATCTACGGCAATACTTAGAGGAAATCTGTAACATTCTTCAATGCAGCTTCCACATCCCAAAACAAAGAGTACCACACAGATGGCTGTAAGTTCTTGATGTCTTACAACCCAGTGAGGAAATGCTAGATGCCTTGACTGTTACGTATTCAGCATGGTTGCCCGGAATGAGAGAGAAGTCTACCAATCTGTCCTCGATGAGATTCTGGAAGGTGTTTCTACAAGTAACCTGAGCAAGCTTTCCAAAATTATCAAAGTCTGTAGGGAAAAAAACCTCACAGAAGATGGAAGAAAGAGGAAAAAACGCATCGTTGAACGGATCTTCTACACAAGAATAGATACTTTCATCCATATCCACTTGTATCTGTCCCTACTTCCCATGTTCAAATCTTTCATCATAACTTTCGAACAGAGAGCACCAATGGTGCACAGAGCACACGAGGAGCATATGGAGTTAGCCACCCACTTTTTGGCATGTTTTGTGAAGACTGAAAAGATCAAGAACATCACAGCACAACAAATCAAATCGTTACAGATTGATGCAAAGGAGAACTTGGAAGATTTGAGCAACATGTACATGGGATCAAAGGCTAAGAAGCTTCTTGCTAAGAAAAAGCACTCAAAGTCTCAATTTCTGGAAAAACTTCAAACAGCCTATATTGACAGTGGAAAGTACTTGGTGAATAAACTTCCCTTGGTGAATGTAACACTGCAGAGGTTAGCTGCTGTTGATCCAATCGCTGTGTGCTCTGGCAGATCTGAATGTACAAACACAATGAAGAAGTTAGTTCATCACTTTCCTACAGTGATATCAAGTGACGAAGACAAGGATGCATACATACATGAAGTGTTAAGGATTAATAGTGATCCTATGTTGCCACCTGCTTTTGTTGATGAAAAGGCAGTTCGTGCAGATCACTGGTGGGCTGCTGTTGTAGATGGGTATCCCATGTTGGGGAAAGTAGTCAAGGCATGCTTGTCCATCATCACAGCGCCTGTAGTAGAGCAGCACTTTAGCCTTATGAACAATTACATAAACCAAAAGACTAACCGACTAGAGATAAAAACTTTCAGTGCTGTTCAGACAGTGAAGTTCCATCTGCAGTCTGAGGGAAAATCCAGCTTGGAACTCTTTCACCGACCCAATGTGCTCCATTCTCCAGTAGATACTGCATTATGTTATCACTTGCAGACCTCCTGGTCAAAATTCAAGAAGGCCTCCAAGACCAAGCCAGGCTCTGACGTACCACCAGAACAAGCTGCAAAGAAATCGGTCCAAACGAAAGCAGCAGAACTTAGAAACTTGGTCATGCTGCCAAAAACCCTCAAAAGGAAGAACATGACAAAGTCTGGATCAGCCAAAAAGCAGAAAAAACATGTAGCTGCTACACTCACTACCACAAAATGAAAACTGCAAATTTTCCTGTATTTTCAGCTGAAAACCTATTTGCTACCATGAAATATGTGTTCTCTGGTGCGTATTCATCAATTCATATGTGTGAACTATCCATCATTTTGATAGAAATTGTGATTTATGGATTTTCAATAGTATAGGATTGTCTTGTTGATGAGTACAGTGAGTGAAAAAGGGACCCCAGCTGCTACATACACCCGTCCCGAGTCGCACCCATTGGCCGCAGCATATTAACCCACAGCAGGTTAACCGTACCGTAATGAGTACGGGTTACATGATTTTTTTTTTTTTAGCACCTTTCTTGCCTATGATATGAAGTTTATTATGTCATTGATTATTTGTTATGTACTACTGTAGATTAATGATTTCAGCCCTCTAAAGAATAAGAAAACGTTCCAGCTTCAGGGGGCTTCGCCCTTGACCCCGCCAGGGGCCCTGGGCGGGGCCCTGGACCCCCGGCCTGGGTTTTCAGGATTTTTTTGAGCTATCAGTTAACATCTGCAAGGCTGAATTTGGTTACCATGGCAACAAATTGAATGAGGTTTTCTTCCCAAAACTTTGCTTACATGATATCTGAACTTCATGTAAATAACAATTAGAAATAAATCTGATCATCTGGACTTATTGTTTGAAACGGAGAGAACACTGTCATCGTTGCTGCTTGGCGGTGACGCATAATGTTGGAATGCTCTCCAGGGAGTGGAGAAAGTGCATACATGTACATTGTGTGCAGGCACGCCAGGAACCGATGACGGGGGTGATAATATATCTGTAAAGCACTTACATGTAGTAACATTGTTCTGATACATTTATTATGCGCTATATAAAAGCAGATTATTATAAATTATTATTAAAGCATACGATGTACATGTTCTTTCTAAATACATTTTCAGAATGGTATGGTGTAGTTTTTAGGTGTTTTTTTATAAACTTTATGCTTATATACAGTACTTAATATACGGGAATGGTATTGCTGAGTTCCAAATTCCTTTTACTTTATTCAGAATAGAATAGTAGAATCTGGGTCCATTGTAAAGGGTTTCTCTCCAGACGATTCCATGACAACTGACCCGGCAGCGGTTGGTCGGCTATCAATTCCAGGCTCTAATTGAATAACTATTAGAACTTCAACCCTGTATTTTGATACCTACCCTCAATCTACAAAACCCCTAATCCTCATATATATTAAAACCTGATTGCAACATAACTTGTTAATAACCCTCATCCTAGACGAAATGAAGCTGGGAGCTATTGTCGCAGGATAGAATGTTGTGTCACCCTTCAGACACCCTGATATTCAAATATTGTTCGATGATTGTGAATTGGTTGAATGGAACACTGTCTAACTAGTGCCATACATGTATACTGATACCTCGATCAGCCGAAAACAGCAGGTTAATCATTTTTATTCAAACCACCTATATATAGCTGGTACAAAAAATGTTAAAACTGCTGTTTTCTACTCACCATACGGCCACCGTAGCGTAAATGTGACCATGGTATAAATGATCCTGTGAGATGTGAGCAGGTAAGCATTATATTGTATAGAAATATGTATGAGTGCACAAGCATTTACGTTGAACAGAAATACAGTAAATGTGAGCACTCAAGCATATTTTATATGTAATCTCCTCTTAAAGAGAGGCCTTCAGAGGGAATTGCCAAGAAAATGGGAAAAGAAACAATTTTTCACAGTTGGCTCTAGTTGTCCAAATTCAATGAAGAATCACTAATTCTTGATTATTAAACTTGATACATTAAATATTCTATTTCGATTTGATTTGATGCACAAGTAAGCTACTAAGTTTTAAGAGGTCAATTCATATAGCACAGCTACTGGTGCGTTACTCTCACATATCATACATATTTTTACCCCTGCTGGAGATGAACAATTCAACTGATATGTATTATGTTTGCTACATGTAAAAAAAAATTAGTTTTTACTTTTTAGTGTTTCTATAAGCACAAAAAGCATTTTTAGTGTTTCTAGCCATCTTTATGTTATAATTTACAGGTATTTTAGTTTGATTTGGTATCCATTCCTAATTATTTTTTCTTGTAAAGTCACGAAGTTCATCCAAGAAATTACGATTTAATTCTACATCTTCTATTGTGTATCTCAACTGTTTTTAGGCATGCACATTCATATTAATGAATTCAGAAATGACAGTGCACTGGGGGGGGGGGGGGTATCAAAACATTTTGAAAATGGGCTTAAATGGCATGAGTTGTGCATTTAAATGTCCACTGTATGTAGAGATTTGTACTTCAAACATTGTTGTACACAAAGAATTTATTTGAAAAGACGTTTGGAAAACTACTACATACTGTACAATGAAATATGAAAAAAGTACTGTGAAGATATTAAAGATGCATCATGTCCAGATGAACACTCAAATGATTACCCCCTGTCTATATTATTCTAATTGTATTTTCTCAGTGAAAGTAGCCTTTTCATCAGCAAGAGACGCTTGATCCTAAAGACTTGCGGCATGACCACCATTCTAGCTAGTCTTGAGCCTCTTATTACCTTGGCTGAAAAATACTGCAACTTCAAAGTAGTTGTAAGTAAATAAAAATGATGAATATGATGAACGATGATGAAAATGAGGATTATCATGATGAAGATGATGGTGGTGATGATGGTGATGATGATAGTGATGATGATGATGATGATAATAATGATGATGATGATAGTGATGGTTATGATTATGATGGTGATGATGATGATGGTGATAGTGATGGAGATGATGGTGATATTGATGGAGATGATGGTGATGATGATAGTGATGATGATGGTGATGATGATGGTGATGGTGATGATGATGTTGATGATGGTGATAGTGATGATGATAATGATGATGATGATAATGATGATGATGGTGATAGTGATGGTGGTGATGATGATGATGATGCTGGTGATGATGATACTGATAGTGTTAGTGATTGTGTTGATGATGATTATGATGGAGATCAAATCATTATGTACAGGCAAACTAGATGTAGACAAAGTAGGATTCCGATTGCCAACTGCCCTTTTTTTTCTTCTGTTTCATCAGGATATATTTTACTCCAGGAAGAATTTCATGCGACCGGATCTTCAGCACTCCCTCTATAAGAGCTTTGAGGATGAGGTCAAGTACCTCGATTCAATTTTTGATCGTAAGTTCCCAATCCATGTACTTGCGATTAATATGCTCAATCATAACTATGGAAAGCTATCAGCAACATCTACAATGAATACAGGGCCCTGTATTCTGAAGTCAGGTTTAACTTTGACCATGGTTTAACTCTGTGCCAAATTATCGAAAGTAAAAAATGTCGAAATTTTCCTTATAATGAATGTTTGTCATGCTCTTTCCTAACTCGTGAATGGTGAACAAAGCTATCTTATTTACTTTTTAGAAACAGTTAAGGGTGATTTGAGAGAAAAATGAGCGGATACATTGAAATCATTCAAAGAAGAATTGACCAATTGCTGTATTAATCTCTGTATTACATGTATTACATTCATCATAGTTTAGGATGATTAGATTGAATCAATCATAACTCTTTGTGAGACCTGGCCCGGGTGATTATGACAGCCAGTTATATCATAGTTATTGATTGTTTGATAATATCTGTATAGAGCTACGTCAATCGCACACTGCGCAGTGGCAGCTGAGCCCATGATCAATTGGGCAAAATTTTCTGAGTATTTCCATTTGAGACCTCTATTTCGAACAATAAGATATGGATTTTTTTTATGTTTCTTTCCTCTTGCAGGTGGCGCTGCCTATGTCTTGGGGAGGATGAATGGGGATTGTTGGTAAGTAGAACCTTACTATTGGCTTTCAGTTATTCTTACTTTCATAAATTAACATAGGAAAAATATTGATTATTCATATTTTCGCTAACTTGCGAGGCATTGTACAATACAAATACTGCATAATCTCATCTGCACAACGATGCAACATTCCACATTCAGCGAAAGAGACACTCTATCCAACTCGGCTATGTCTCGTTGGATTGAGCATCTTTCTTTCACCTTATGCCAAATCTCTCACTCATGCCTACTCACTATTTATCTCATGATATACATTGATAAAAGGTTTCAGTTAGTGAGTGTGGTTTTAGTATTGGCCTGATACTTTGTTTTGTGTCCTTTGTTAGAGTGGAGTCAGCCCGTAACAACAGACTAGACTTGAAAATAAAGATTTCTGGGAGGAAAAAAAGTTTATGTTTTCTGGAAAGAAAATGTTAACCCATGTTACCTCTATGGTTCACCATTTGCACCTGTTTTGTCAAAAAGGACCCCCCCCAAAAAAAAAAAAAGCTAAAAGCAAAACAAAACAAACAAAAAGATTAATGTCTTTTTATGCCCAATCAACTTTTTATTTCTTGAAAGAGTTATTTGTTTTTGTCTCACCTGCGAAGCAAAGTGAGACTATAGGCGCCGCTTTTCCGACGGCGGCGGCGGCGTCAACATCAAATCTTAACCTGAGGTTAAGTTTTTTAAATGATGTCATAACTTAGAAAGTATATGGACCTAGTTAATAAAACTTGGCCATAAGGTTAATCAAGTATTACTGAACATCCTATTAGAGTTTCATGTCACATGACCAAGGTCAAAGGTCATTTAGGGTCAATGAATTTTGGCCGAATTGGGGATATCTGTTGAATTCCCATCTTAACTTTGAAAGTTTATGGATCTGATTCATGAAACTTGGACATAATAGTAATCAAGCATCACTGAAAATTTTGTGCAAGTTTCAGGTCTCATGATTAAAGTCAAAGGTCATTTAGGGTCAATGAACTTTGGTCGAATCGGGGGGTATCTGTTGAATTACCATCATAACTTTGAAAGTTTATTGGTCTAGTTCATTAAACTTGACATTAGAGTAATCAAGTATCACTGAACATCCTGTGCGCGTTTCAGGTCACATGACCAAGGTCAAAGGTCAATGAACTTTGGCCAAATTGGGTGTATCTGTTGAATTACCATCATAACTTTAAAAGTTTATGGATCTGATTCATGAAACTTGTACATAAGAGTAATCAAGTATCACTGAACATCCTGTTCGAGTTTCAGGTCACATGATCAAGGTCAAAGGTCATGTAAGGTCAATGAACTTTGGCCATGTTGGGGTTTTTTGTTGAATAACCATCATATCTCTGTAATTTTATTGGTCTAGTTCATAAAAAGTGGACATAAGAGTAACCATGTATCACTGAACATCTTGTGCGAGTTAGAGTAGTATTCAAAGTCAGCACTGCTGCTATATTGAACCGCGTGATGCAGGTGAGACGGCCAGAGGCATTCCACTTGTTAAAGTTTTGGGTACATCTATTTCGATTTTTCACTCGACAATTTTATTCATTGTTTGTTCTCTTTATGAAAGAAATTCAAATTGTTTGTTACATTGGGGGATTTCAAGTACATTGTTGGTGTTGAGAGCTTAAAAAAAGGCTGCTAAACATGGCTGAAACACCAAGCTCGAACAGTTGCTTCTTCTATATCTGCTTCGGTCTCCCTCACCCCTTCCCCTCTGACCAGCCACCTCAAACTCAAGCGCACATCTCAAAACATTTAATATCCCTCCTGAACACATGCCCATACCAATGTACGCCTTTGTATTCAACATCTGATCCGTCTCTTCCAATAACTTCATCAAAAGCTCAGTCTTCTTCCTTTCCATCAGCTTCACACCACACATCGCGCTCACCATAGTAGCTCTCGCAAGTCTTTCTCAAAATACCAATCTCGTTTTCACTCAAACACCCCATTTAACTCCCATGCAATGTAAGATGAAAGACTTACAGTTTTAATCTACTCTACCTCATATTTGTAAACAATACCTGTAAACCATGCAATACTGTTCCAAAATTTGTTTTTCAGAAAATCAAACATGTCAACCAATAATAAGACATTCTCTATTATCATATTTATTTTTCAGGTATCTTTACACATTGGACAACTCCAGTATTGAACAACCTGATCAGACTCTGGAAATATCCTTCGGAATTTTTTTAATGACAAATTTTCTTTTATTCTTGTCGAAAGCACTCATGGATGATAATGCGAAGTATACTTGAGTATCATTTAAAATTCTAGTCGGGAAAAGAAATGTTTCGGCTGTAGGATTTTTTTCCCAACTGTCTATTCTTTGTGAAAATTTTATTTCAATTTTTTGATATCTCACAGTCTCTCAGAACTGTTTGCATTCCTCTTAACTAAAAGGTCCTCTGAGCAAACATCTGACAAAGTTTAGTGATTCAGATAACAGAAATCCACCAACAAATTTATAGCCCATTCCCTATTCTTTTGAAGTGATTTATATTGGGCTATCAATCAAAATAGATTTCATTTGAAATCACAAAATTCAATCAAATACGCTCATTATTTCCTCCATATAAGAACTGTAAATTGGAATGGTACCATGCACTAAACTCAAGTTAAAATAGGCAGGCTTCAGCCTTTAGTAGCTTTTTATTTTAAATTGCAATAGCCTAAGAACACCTCTCCCCTGATATGCATGTCACAATCAACTTTATTTACACAGTGATGTACCAAATTGTACAACATTACATGTAATTATAGTAATTTGTTTTATTATGGCCTGATTAAAGATAAATGCCAATATTGGTAACGATCTCAAAATGACTTTTTACAGAATCTAATATAATAACCACCCAAGTGTCTGTTTGTATGAATAAAAAATATGTGCCAATGGATTCTGGAAGAAATTGTGTAATCGCTGAGAAATAAGCAAAATAAGAGCGGATTCGGTCACTTCCGTCGGGTCTTTATTCCAGCAATAATAATACACTGTCCCACATGTGCCTATCTGTGTTGGTGATCTTCAGTGTGAACATTTTTCAGCGTAGATTTCAAGATTTCACAAAGTTCAGTTTATGTAACTGTACCAGATCTGGATCCTCGATGATATACTGACAATTAAGCCTGGTTTTACAGACTTTCTCATGAAATCGGTGTTTACTGCAACTACTGGCATTTATCTTTAACTATGCTAATTTATGCATAAAATCAGAATTTGGCTTTTGATCTTTAAATGAAGCTCCAAAACTTCTAAATTTTGCTCTAAACACTCTCTTTGGGATTCTATGTAACAATAGGATTGACTGTACATGTATTGTTCTGATAGAAAAGGGTCAGTGGTCAATATCCTTGACCATTACATTACATCCTCATGACCGAGCTAGATGATGAAATCATGGCCCACTTCCAGAACACCAAGGGACGCAAGTCAGAAGCAGTCACTAAGGTAAGATTGAATCTATTCAAATGAGCAAGCTTTTTATGAGATCTGAATTCACTTGGTCTACTAGCAGATGGTCTAATTCTCAGATCATCTTTTACATCATCATTGCCATACCTACTTTGTCCACGATCAACTTGGTCCAATCGCCATTTGATGCAACCCTCATTTGGTCTCATTCTCAAAATATGACATTTAGTCTAATGCCAAGATGGTCTAATTTCCCCTAAAGTTGTGTACTTCTTTCTCACACCTTGTCATATTAATATTTGGTTCATAAAATATTCATCTAAAGTGGTGCTGGTGCTTCAAATAGAGGTGAATTTCTCCTTAGGCAGATATCTGTGGACCTAAGAGATTGATTTAACAGATTTCTTTGTACAGTTTTTGTCTCGCCCACCAGAGGTGAAGGCGAGACTTAGGGATCCAAATGTCTGTCGTCCGTCCGTCCATCACAAATCTAATGACACATAACTCCACAACCGTAAGTCGCTTTTCAATTAAACTTGGATGGTAGATGGACTTGGGGGACCTGCATGTTATGCTGCAGTTAGAGGTCACATGGTAAGGTCAAAGGTCATTTTCAGGTCAACGTTAAAGTTTACATGCAAGACTCTCTGAAGACACCTAACTCCGCAACCGTAGGTCGCTTTTCAACCAAACTTGGGTGGTAGATGGACTTGGGGACCTGCATGTTAGGCTGTAGTCGGAGGTCACATGGTAAGGTCAAAGGTCATTTTCAGGTCAACGTTAAAGTTTACATTGAAGACTCTCTTATGACACCTAACTCTGCAACCGTAAGTCACTTTTCAACCAAACTTGGATGGTGGATGGACTTGGGGGACCTGCATGTTATGCTGCAGTTGGAGGTCACACAATAAGGTCAAAGGTCATTTTCAGGTCAACCTTACCTAACTCAGCAACCGTATGGTGCTTTTCAACCAAACTTGGATGGTAGATGGACTTGGGGGACCTGCATGTTATGCTGCAGTCGGAGGTCACATGATAAGGTCAAAGGTCATTTTCAGGTCAACCTTACCTAACTCCGCAACCGTAAGGTGCTTTTCAACCAAACTTGGATGGTAGATGGACTTGGGGGACCTGCATGTTATGCTGTAGTCGGAGGTCACACGATAAGGTCAAAGGTCATTTTCAGGTCAACCTTACCTTACTCCGCAACCGTAAGGTGCTTTTCAACCAAACTTGGATGGTAGATTGACTTGGGGGACCTGCATGTTATGCTGCAGTCGGAGGTCACATGATAAGGTCAAAGAATAATTTTCAGGTCAACATTAAAATTTACGTGCAAGGCTCTTAAGGCAAGTGTTATTCCATCTTAGTTATATTACAATGAAGTTTTGATACAATTCTGTTGCATGCCCTCACGAATCACGATATTTCTTGTTATTTTCATACCTGGGCGAGACACAAAATCGCTTTTGCCTTGTGTTATTTTATGGTTTATTGAATTAACTTAATACATGAAAGGCAGAATGAAATAGACTATCTTTTTCTAGGCTCCTGTTGCATTAATTATTATGGTAGATATCCATGGTTACAATGCTCAACAGTCAATCACAATATTCTAGAAGTTTCAATAGAATGGTAAAGCTACCATAATAGGAATTTTGATGCAGCGTGTCCCAATCGTTGTATCGTATTGTAAAATAGGGTACATGGCTAAAGCTACATGTTTGCTGTCATTACATCCCAGAATTTGAGGGGGAAATACAACACAAAGGCCCTTATTCTGAACTCGGGTTTAAATTAAACCCTGGTTTAGAGTTATAGTTTAACTATAGAGAGCCAATTGGGGGCACAAATCACTAACAATTACACATTCAATTTACTAACTCATGTGACACCCAAATTGTTCGTAATTGCTCGGAATGATAATTGAAGTATTTTTCTTCTTTTTAAAACCAAAAGGAAGTAAAACAGTAACCAAAAGAAATATACAATATAAACAGAATTTTTGGCTCCCCATAATTTAAGCACAGAGTTAGACCGTGGTCTGACTTAAACCTGACTTCAGAATACGGGCTAAAGAGTTCAGCCTATACCATACTCATGACATATAATTTTTGCCCATTTTTGTTTTATAACACAGGACAGTGGAATAGCTGATCTTTTACCAGATTGTATGATTGACGGCTTTGTGTTTGATCCATGCGGCTACTCAATGAATGGACTGCTACAAAATGTGAGTATCATCTGGCAAACCCTAGTGCTTTGTTGATTCCTCAAAAACAAAGATTGACAGAATTACCAATGAAAGGAAGTTAGTTTCTTTGTGCAGGATACAAAATCAGTGTCACCTCTCTAGCACATTTGGCTTCCGTCTTACAAAGAGTTGTGATCAATCCAATCAATCTCAACTCTATAAAATCCATCCATACCATAATTTTTTCTGCAGGAAATCTGCACAATCTCCTTGGTAAACACAGAGAATCACACTGAATTTACAAGAGAATGATGAATGTATTAATATACATCATATCTTGAATATTTTGAATAAGAATACATTTTAGATGTTGATGTTGCTGGCCGTTCATAGTTGTGATCGATTGGATCAATCAATGGCAACTCTTATGACGGGTCTCTGATCTTTACTGTTTGTTAATCATATTGTCTTGTTGTTTTCATCCATTTGACTCCGGGGGAAGGGGTGCTTTACAAAGATTTCAGTGTGACCCTAAAGTTGCAGTTGTGTGTGGTCTGTAACGTATCACCGCAAGCAATTGCCAGGGGGCCATATCATAAAGCTGATCACAAGTTAAGAGTGACTTCAAGAATGATTGGTGATCGTTTCTTGTGGTTAATGATATTGACCAATAAATGTTAATTGGTGACTATTTTGAGCGTAAGAAAGGTTCACCAGTCATTCTTACAGTTGCTCCTACAGACAGCTTTATGAAACACCCACCTGATAATGTGCATGGGATGCACATTACCACATACACATCAATCAGATTACACGTTGAGTTACATGTGCATTGGCTTTGTGAAACACCCCTCTGAAGGCTCTGATTCCGATCAGGAACCTGGTTCCAGTAGGCAATGGGTTAACCTGTTTAGTTCTGAATTCTGTGATTCCTGTTGGCTTTGTACAAAGACAGTCCATTTCCAGTGGGCAATGGGTTAACCTATTGAATATTGTAGTCTTGATAGAGTTTTGATAGAATGGCCGAATGTTCATATGATATTTTTATTCAGTGTGTTTGGTGAGTTCCTGTTTTTGGTTTCACTTTAGTTCAAATCTACATTCAATAAATTCAAAGTTTTGATTTTAAGAAGTAATTAAATGGATTTCTGATATTTTGGCTGATAAAATTCAGGGCAGCGGACTATACATGTACAATATCAAAAAGTAAATTTAATTTGATTCAAGAGAGACTTTGTTTTCTTAAAAAATGGAAATTCACACAAAGAATATAATAGTCAATCTGAGCACATTTCCCAGCTTTATTAATTTTACAAGATCCTCTTGATTGAGGTCATAAACCCTGTAATGTGGGGCCTGCAGGAAGTTAAACAAATATTCAAGTGGAAAAATGAATTTTTACCAATTTGCTCAGAACAAAATATGCTTTTCGTGATTTTAACCCCTTGCTTTCCTGGACTTCCCTTTGGAAATCATAATTTGAATAGATGAGTATTATCTTGTGGAGATGTCAGGGAAGCTTTTCATGAAGAATTAAATCAGTGATTTTCATTGACTAGTTCAGCCAATCAGATGCAACGATCTGAAGTACGGTAGCTTATAACATCTGTCAGGGAAATTCACTGACTAAACTTTTCATGAAATGCTCCTGTTTCCTATTTTTGTAATACTCTAGATAAAGCAAGAAGGATGTCATGTATCCATAATATATAGAGACACAGTTAATTAAATCTACACTTTAAATGTAAATTTTAATTCCTCATTTTGTTTGTACTTTGATGCAATTTTCTGTTAATATGTACTCACAAAAAATTCTTTTTGCATCATATTTTACCCCAAAGCAAGCATCTTTTAATAGAGACATTGGTCTTTATTTGTTTCTGAAATTTCATGTGAAAAGTAAGAAAGAAACAAAATGGTCCTTTCGATTCAATTTACTGGGCAGATAGAAAATCACTGTCCCTACTTTTTATGTAATATTGAGAAATTTATTTAAATTTGTATATTTAATCTTTTGGGATTATCAATGTAATCCATGCAGTTGTTAGGCTCGTCACTTATATTTATATATTTTTTATTTTGTCTTTCTCAGGATGGCTATGTCACTATCCATGTTACACCAGAAAAGGAATTCTCCTATGTCAGCTTTGAGACCAATGCTTCCATGGTAAATCATTTTCTCTCCTATTAAACAGTGAAACCTGAGCTGATTGTAAGTAACAAGCGACTTTACGAATGACTGGTGATCATATCTTGCAGTTAATCATGTGCATTGAAATTTCAGAGGTGGTGATTGAGTTCCTAAGAATTGATCACCAGTCCTTCGTAAAGTCGCTCGTAACTTACTAACAGCTTCATGAAACACCCACCTGACACCTTTTCCATAACAAATTTACTATCAGCCAACCATGGGACCATAACACAAAGCTTAGCAGTGATTGTATAACATTTTTCTATGATTGTTTACATTGACTACAATGTACAATTAGTAGTGAAAATCAAGCGTACAATCTATCGCTAACCTCTGTGATACTGGACCCTGATAGAAGCATTTCAGTAGCTTTTAACTGTCATTGCAAAGTTGCTGTTATAACAAGGTTTATGAAACTGGCCCCAGTATGTAAAAACTACCCAGTGGAGATAAGAAGAACAGTGATAACATGTATGAGCAGTTGGATTGTTTTGATAGCTACCTGTAGTACAAGTTATAAGGCTAAAACTGTTCACGAGAATCCAAACTTTATGGATGGTATTCCTGTAATTAAACCTAGGTTAAAACGTCGTCTAAACTAGAATTTCAAACCACACCTCTATGTAATGCTAGACTTCATATTTGTTCCATATTTTTGTCTAATATATTATACCAAAGATTCCATTAAAATTTAATAAGATATTTTGTACATGTATTTTCCTGTTCATGACTCAGTTTATTTATTTTTTACAGTTTTTTGCAGCAGGATAAGAATGACTTTTAATTGATGAATGGGTTGACACCTAGAACTCCATAACAAAGTGTTATAAATTAAGCCAGATTTAACTAAACCATGGTTTACCGTATATATACCACTATGTCTTTATAGCCAGGGGTCCCTAAACGATCCTAAGTGTTTTTCCATATGATTAACTGCTTGATTGTTTTCTCATCGTGAAAACTTTGACAGATTAGGCAATAAATCATGGCACTTCAATAGCATGATTATCCTTGTGTAGAACCCAAGCCATGCAAGTTTAAAAATATGCTTACTTCCTTCATTGACTTGTCAGTTGTTAAATGTAATTAATGTAGAGGTATTGGGACACAGTGGATAAGTCTCTGGACTTTGAACCACAAAGTTCAGGATCAAATCACAGCACTCCATTCGCCACTCTCCACCCAGGTGTAGAAAATGGGTACCCGTGAGGAAGGAATTCCTTGAATGCTCGAGCATCCAATTAGGGTAGCCGTGCTAAAGCTGAGACAATACTATGCAGCGCTTAGAAACATTTGTATTTAGTGCATATAAATGTTGCACATTATTATTATTTTTATTATTGTTATTATTATTGTTGTTATTATTATTATTTGATGCCACTTTTAAGACAATTAGGATACATTGTTTTTATTTATTTATTTTTCTTTTTGCAGGAGGAGTATAGTAGCCTCGTTGAGCGTATTCTCACTACCTTCAGGCCTGGGAAATTTGTTATGACGCTCTTCACTAATGAGGTAATTATTACCTGGGTATTAATGTGAATGATGTTGCAGTAAGCACTGATTTTTGCCAGATAGTCAGTGAAATGAAATTTATTTGTCACTATATCACTGAATAAAGAAAGAAAGAAATTTCCACTTCATTCTTTTGCCCTGATTGAAGGTTTAGTAATCAAATAAGTCTTCATTGTAATAAGTGATATGTATTTTCTTCTTTTCATTTTATTCATGGTCTTTATGTCATTCTCTTGGCAGTGTGAATGATTTCTGCTGGCAACGTGAGATTGTTTTAGTTCTGTCTTTTGCAGACTTTGTATTTTAATCATTGTTGTTCCATAATGAACTTTTCAGTTTTATTATTGGCCAGGCACGAGTGTCCACTTACGATATAGATGATGCCATCAGCCAATTTTAGTTATCTTTATTTATTTATTTTTTTTTTTTATATGAGTATAGTAGATAAAAGTAAGGAAATCTTAGGGTCAGGCAGCTCATTGCTTTTTTCTCATTTATGGATGAATTTTAATGAAATAATAATCAGCAGGTTTCTGAAACAATTTTTGATGGAAAATAAACCATCAATATATTATGTAGCCATTTTCATTCAAGCTGACAAATAAGTTACAATTAATATCCAAAGGAACTCCTCTCTCACTACCACTGGCTTACATAATAAAGGAATCAGAGCACCCCCCCCCCCTGAAAAAAAAAGACAAAAATACCATGATCAAGAAAAATAAACAAGGGGGAATATAAGGGGTAAAGGAAATGAAATGAAAAAAGGGTGAATACTATTTGTTGAATATCATAAAAACTTATCAAAACTTCTGAATTTCATTTTTGAAAGGTAATTATTATCCTCACATACACCATATTGCCCAGTCAGCTTGGTGTCAGCTTCTAAGTGGCGATTTTGTGTTGTGATTTTTATCAACAAGATATTAATTCCACTAATCATTCCTATTAAGTACTTTCTATAGCCGTCTGAAAGGGTATTTATCTGTTTAATGTTGTAAAACGTCCTTTGTCAAATGGGAAGTCAAAACATCTGAATTTAATTTTTAAAGGTCATTTTTCTCCACACATACACCATATTGCCCATTCTAAATTGTTCACCAATTACACCACTGCCCACTACTAGATAATACATTTAATATTAAAGTATAAATGACCTTATTACTACCCTGTGGTTTCTTTATAGTTTCACTTCTTGGCTTTTTTTTATCTACCTTGGAGAGAACAAAATATGACAGGAAGGATTAATGGTGTCGGCTTCTAAGTGGCGATTTTGCATATCGATTTGTATCAATAAATATAAATTCCACTATTAAGTACTTTCTATAGCCATCTGAAAGTGTATTTATCTTTTTTAATGTTAAAGACTTTTTATGTCAAATGGGAAGTCAGATGAAAAGTCAAATCAAATTCTTTGAAAATATAAACAATACCAGGGGTCATTGAATTGTGTAGGTCTCATATTGTATTACATGAAATATTAGGATGATTATTTTGAAGAATTAGATTTTAGAATCGCTCTCTGATCATTTAACATGCTCATCACTTTCTCTCTCCCTCTCTTAATTCTTTGCTTTTTTGTTTGCTTCCTTCCTGTCACTCTCTGTCTCTTCCTTTCTCTCTCCATCTTTCTCTCTCTATATCCTACTTGCTATATCCATCCATCCATCTCTGCTTTGTTTCTTCTATCCACCCCATCTCTCTCTATTTCTCCCCTCTCATCACTCATTTTTCTATCTCTGTTTGTATGCCTTTCGCTCTTTATTTTTGTCTCTTTTCTCTGCCATTTGTGTTGTTTTGTTCTGTTTTCCTCTGTGCATCTCTCCCCCTCCCATACTCCTCTCTGCCTCTCTTCCTGTCTCTCCTTTTCCTCATCTATATATTCAAATCACATTTCTTTATACTTTGCCCCCCCCCCTCCTCTCCCTCTCCCTCTCTGACCCCACAGCAAGCAGCATGCCGGTCAAGCCATGGAGCCTTGAAGGAGACTTTCCTTGACCGCTACACCCGCCAAGATCGCCAGTACTCTGAGTTCAAGAACTATGACCTGACCTTCGGCCATTACATCAGAGACAAGAAAGCGTAAGGTCATTCTTTAGACCTCTTCCAAAATTGATTCAGTTGATCTCGTACAGAATTTTTTCTTTATTTTGAATCTTATAATCATGTTTATTATTGATTGAGGCAATTTTGTAGGGGAAGGAACATATAATTTTGGTTATTATTATATTCTTGTTATTAATGGTGATATTGATGGTACTTGAGGATTAATCTGTTTGATTATAAAATGTTATGATAATATATATTTCTAGATGCTTTATGGTTGTATTTAAATGTTTGGGTCAGTGCCTTCAAGTAAAACTTAATATACCGGTTCTGATTATATTTCAGAAGTCTTTGATTTTAAGTTTATTTAATTCATCATGTTAATGTTACTTTTATCTTATCTTATGTTTTATCTTTTTTTCATATCGCGTGGTAATGTTTTATTTTATTTTTATTTATTTACCACTTGTGGGATGGAACACCCTATCAGCAAATGCCGTTTTTCATAGGGATCCATACACACAAAAATGAAACGTACAGTCAAACAAGGTAATGACAAATTCACAAAATCATGACTTAAATCGTAAAAACATACAATATTGGTAAAAGAAACAAAATACTATATGATAATGAAACCAAAATATAATTAAAAACCAATAGGGGGACTAAAAGAAAAACTTAGAAAAAATTGAACAATAAGAAAAATAACTTAAAAGATAACCTAAACTCAAGTCGGGCTAAGGGACTGATTGAGTGGGGAATGATGCAGGCATTGTTAACAACAATAACCAGGAATGGGGGGAATGAGTATGTTTTTAAGATGTGTTTTAAAGGAATATAAAGTGATACAAGGGGGAATTTTCATTTCAATAGAGTTCCATATTTGGGCACCTTAGTAACAAACCATGTTAACAAATTATTATCTTAATATTTTTCCTGTGAATTTCATACTATTCTCTGATTTTTTCTTGGCACCGATTTCAAGTGGGCACTGCTCTGACACGCAATCTAGTTCATTGACTCGGTACCAAAAACAACAAAACATCCATCTGAAATTACTCTCTCCTTATTCCTAAATAGAAATAAGATCGCACTTCACCCGAGGTTCCAACTTCTATTATAAGAACAGAGCTTCATGACAGAAAAAACAACAATGAAGAGATATTGATACAAACTTCCTCATTTGCACCTATAAAGAAAAAATATACATTTTACAGTTTCTCTAAATCCATAATACCATCACAAATCAAATCTAATAAGAAAAATACATTTCCAGTGCTGAATGTTGTCTGGTTCCTTTAATAATAAAAGCTGTTTAAGCCAGTTATTTCAATTTCTAAACCAGCCTTGCAGCATAAACAAGTAAACCCACACACAAAAAAGATTAGTATTAAAAATGTAAATTGGCAATGTTTTTTTACTGAAACTTTGCTATCATCATTTATTTGACACTATTTCATATCCATTTCAATTTTTGTGAACTTGAAAAGTCTGTATTTATTTTTGAAATGTTGCCAATTTGTGGAGGGATAGGAGATAAATATCTTTGTAGATCTAGGAAAAATCAATTCTTTTTCTATAGGTTAAATTGGATGTGTGGATAAGTGAATGTGTAGTGTATGCTCATTGATGGACACAATGATAAAGATTAAAGATAGACTCAAAGAACAAAGTGGACACAAGTTATCCGTTGATATCCATCTATTTCTTTTTATTTCAAGCAATATTACAGTAATCATAGTGTATTAATTTCGGAAAGCAGTATTTAACAGATTAGATTTGGACTTTGCCAACAGGATCTGCACATTCTCCACTCTGGGGAGTATTCAGTATCCACTATCTATGGTGCTTCCCAATTGCAAGTTTGACATTTCTGCAAAATTTCCACAAAGGTGACATATATAAACCGATTGGGCAAGTCAGCCATTTAACTTACATGGACCTGTTACCATGCAGTTGTAAAGCTGAGTGGGAGCTTTAAGCTGCAGCACAAAAGCATGACAATTGATATCTTTGAGTTAATATCTTGCTCTGTCCATGTACAGTGCATATATACATTTCATTAAAGGAGATACAATATGTTCATTTCATACAAGATGTTCTAATTCTATTTGCAATAAATTAGCTATAGTAAGACCTGCTCACTGTTTTTACAACATATAAATTAGATTTTTTTGTGATATTCACAGAGAAAATTTCATTATTGATGAGAATGATAAACATATAGATTTTGGCACGTTGTTACATCAACAACACAGGTGAACTAAGTATATAAAAAGATAAAATGACCTGTATCAGGCTGTTTAAAAAAGAATTACATTCTGTAAGTGTTTCTGCCATGATTAATTATAAATTTTATATTTACATGTATGTGTTGACATCTCTGGCAAAATATCAAATGCACCAAAAGAGAGATACTACAGAAAACTTGACAAGTGTTCTTTGCCTTGTTCAAACAACCTCTTCAACACAAACTTGAAAAATACATTACTTTAAAGGACAAGTCCACCCCAACTAAAACTTGATTTGAATAAAAAGAGAAAAATTCAACAAGCATAACACAGAAAATTTCATCAAAATCGGATGTAAAATAAGAAAGTTATAGCATTTTAAAGTTTCGCTTATTTTCAGCAAAACAGTTATATGAACGAGCCAGTTACATCCAAATGAGAGAGTTGATGACATCACTCACTCACTATTTCTTTTGTATTTTATTATATGAAATATTTTTATTTTCTCGCCATTGTCATGTGAAATGAAGTTTCATTCCTCCCTGAACAGGTGGAATTCCATTATTTTAACATTTTGTGCTTCAGGCAAGCAGGTCCTAATCGTCAAATTCATAAAAATTGAAATATTGTATAATTCAAACAATAAAAAACAAAAGAAATAGTGAGTGAATGACATCATCGACTCTCTCATTTGGATGTAACTGGCTCGTTCGTATAACTATTTTGTTGAAAATAAGAGAAACTTTGAAATGTCATAACTTTCTTATTTTACATCCGATTTTGATGAAATTTTCAGCATTGTGCTTGTCTGATTTTTCTCTATTGATTCAAATCAACATTTTTCTGAGGTGGACTTGACCTTTAAACTGTAGGGTCCCTATACAGGGTGTACACATAAATAGAGGTGTTGTGGCTCAGTGGATAAGTATCTAGACTTCAAAACAAAAGGTCAGGATTTCTTATCCCACCATGGCACTTGCATCTTTTTGGCGTGGCGTTTATCTACATTTGTCACTCTTCACCCAGGTGTTGTACATGGGTACCCGGTAAGAAGGAATTCTTTGAATACTTGATGCGCCGATCAGGGTAGCCGTGCTAAAGCCGGGGTAATAGTATGCAGCCCTTAGAAACATTGTATTTAGCATTATGAAAATGTTGCATGTTATTAGGATTCATAATCACATTTACCTCTTGCATTGTTTGGATTAACCTGCTAAAGCAATAAAATGTGAAAATTAAAAAATCGCTATCATCATTGTTTAAAAGTATACTAGAGTATACAATTTTGAGCTACAGGGTCTAAGTACAAGGTGTGCATATACCGGTAACAGAAGTTTACCTCTCTTAAAACGTAAGTTTGAGTTCTGTTATAGAAATCTAATTTTGTTAGGAAATGATTGGAAGCAGTACTGAAGTATTTGTCATATGCCAGAATGCTTATTGAGAACAATGTTCAATTGAACTAATTCAGGCTTGCTTGTAATTATTCATTTTGTTACCATTTGCTTTTCCCGGTGTAGCTAACACAGGATACAGCATGTGGGACCACACTATAAACAGGCATTTTCCAATAATTTTAGTTATTACTCTGTAATTATACATTTTTCTGGGGAAAAAAAGTTTGGCAGATGCATGTATCATTAATTTATTTATTGTATTTCTGTGGAAGATTTGTTCAATTCTGTGAACATTTTATTTTCTGTGTTTTTTTTCCAGTACCAGACTTTATCTTTGAAAAAAGCTGATGTAATATGAAATATACCTCTATATTGCTGCATACAATGATGTAGATAGATGGCCATAGCCAGTACCTAAAAAAAAAATGTTTGCATGGTCCATCATTTTCTTTGTAATGTATTCTATTTTATGTCATGCTGAAACTTTTTTTTTCTTCTCTTCAGGCGTATGCTCAAAATGTGCAGGAAGTGTCATGTAAAACAAACTATTTATAAAAGTGAAAAAAATTGTTTATTCTCTGTGTTCTAACCAGTTTTTGAATATTATTCTAATCGAGAATATAAGAGGTTGAACATTTCACACAAGGTGGAGAAGTGCCTGTGTGCTGTAACTTTCATTTCTCTGTGTGGATTTCATTCATGTATACATTTGCATGATGGTGAATTAGGAAAAATGACTAATTCTGTAATATGATATGTACGTGTATTGGTGAATGGAAAAATATAGAATCTGTGATAACAAGAATAGTGCATAGTTGTCTACTTGTGATCGTTAAGGCACATTGTACAACGCCTACTTAGCTTGTTGTACGCGATCAAATGGGAGGCTGAATGTCACACATTCGTACCGTTGCACACAAGACGTACCATCCAAAATGTACCATTGCACGGCTTTAGGAGGTGACGTCACAATGCGATTTCATTGAATAAGGTGACAATGCGCGTACAGCCCGCTGGCTAAATGCGCAATGCTGTCCAAGATCATGTGCGCTTGTGGGATTTTGCTTTTCGCTTTCAATATTTTTGCTCCCTTTTCATAGATTACTGGAGGGAAAAACTCTTTTTTTTTCATATTTTCGCTAGATTCCGAGGCGTTGTACAACACAAATAGCGAATATTCTTATTCGTGCGATGGTGCGAGATTTCGCATGCGGTGAAAGAAAGAAGCTCTATTCAACGAGGCGTTAGCCGAGTTGAATAGAGCATCTTTCTTTCACCTCATGCGAAATCTCGCACCATCGCACTCATGCCTATTTGCTATTTGTATATTGCACAGAGTGTGAGAGTGAGCATTGGCAAGATGCAGGTTTAGTGCTCGTCTACAGAGTGCAATTCGTATGTGTTTCAGATTTGTTCAGACCAAATTCAGACTTGATGGTGAGTGGAAAAGAGGTTTGTGACTGAGAAGCGATATGTCAGTGAAATGTGTGACGATAATGCACATACTTATGTAGTAGAATGACTGACCAAGACCCTGTTCTCACTACACTTTCTAAAACTAGTTTACTGGAAACCGGTTGAGGAAACCAGTTTGTAAGATTGCTTTGCTAGCGTTCCCATTCGATCACCCGGAAGTGGTTTTTAAAATCACTTCATGTAAAGTGATCTTTTTGCTATGAGAACGCTGTCAGTGGGGTGACACTTATCGCGCGAAATTCGAAACCACAGCGTAGGCATTCTGTGAAGATTGCTTCTGAACTAGTTTTAGGAAGGTAGTGAGAACGGTGTCCAAAAGTGTTTGGTCTCTCATTAACTGAGTGTTATAAATTGCTGGTCTTGAAATAATGTACCTTTGAAACAACTATGCAGAGAATAAGCTTTACTACCAACCAAGATCAGAGTGTACATGGTAATCGCCATAATGGCAAAGTTGCAATTGTTTTAACTCTATGAAACAGGGCCCCAGGTCTGTGGGCTTTTTGGTTTTACTAGCTACATTTAATGGTCATGAAGTATTGAATGATTTTACCTTTTTATTCCAAGTCATAAATGTCAGTGGTAAATATACTTTGGATTGTCTGAAGATTGGCATGTAGGCTTCAGCTGCTTTTGATGATGATGATGCCATCAGCAATATCTACGAGTCGTCTTCCTCTAAATCATTGCGACCGCAGGACCTGATGCACCGTCGAATAGCCCTGAAGTCCTCCCTTATCTTGGCCTTGACTCGCCTGTTCATGAAAGCGTAGATGACTGGATCAAGGAAAGCATTGACGAAGGAGATCCACATGGCGGTGACCTCGACCCAGTGTTTGGTGTCGACAGGGAAGAAACAAGACCGTGTGATGGCATAAGGTAACCAACAGATGAGGCTGGATAGAATCAGAAATGACCCTGTAAGAAAAAAGGATTTAGAATGAACTAATCTTGTTAAATGATCCTAGAGAAAAGTTTCTGGTCATATCCTGGACACTTGTCCAGTGTGTCTGAGTTGATGGCATCTTTGAGTTTATATTCACTTGGTCTACAAGAAATTGGTGTTAGTTCTCAGATAACCTAGTACCAAGTAGGTTAAAACAGGTCATTGCCCATAAAGTACCATCATGTTAGCCTTCAGATTAATTGGTTCAAGACTTTTTGGATCTTTATCATTTTCAAGAATACATACAGCTGCACATGATTCTTCAATCTATAATCATTCATGGCACAAACTTGTCTTCTCATGGTGTGTCAAATAAAAACAATGCAAACCTGTAAGAGCAACTTGTTTGTCTGCTGTGAGTTTCTTCATACGTTTTCTGTACATCTTCCGCTGCTCTTTGGTCGCTTTTCCCGTTGTATTGCGTTTCAGCCCAAATGACTTGCGACGGAGACTTGACAGAGAAAAGAAAGACCCGGACCGGTCAAGACTTCTTGAAACCTTTCTCGGTTTTCTGACCTCAACGTCAGTTCTGCCAAATGACCTGGATGTAGAAAGCTGTCTGTCAGTTGAACAACTCCGCCCGCGAGATTGACCTCGCTTGGACTTTCTCCGTGAGGGTCCGACTGTGCTTGCTGATCGTTGGACAGGTCTTTCACGTCCATTCTCTTGGTTTGCAGTGCAGCCACGAATTTGTTCGATAAGAAGTGATCTGCATCTCTCACAGTTATGGTATCCTCTAAGATGGCAATCTCCTGTACATCTGTCATATGTTTTCAAATCAACTGAAGAACATTCTTCAGACCCCAAAACATCCAGCTGTGGCATTGATAGAGACTTGGACATTCTTGCCACTCCATTCCTTTCCTTGATCTCGTCTGAAGAAGTGGACATCCCGGAAGATGGAGGAACAAGTGCAAAGGAAACAGACTGGCCCGTTTTAGATCCAGATTCACCAATTGTGTCATCAAATGATTGCTGTAGAGAATAAAAATTAAGAACAAAAAATGCAAGCAACTATATCATATCACAAGTACCTTCTGTGTTCTGTGTTGTTAAGATTTCAGGAAACATCAAAATTGAATCGTCTCTTCCAAAAAGTACGTGATTCCCTTTTCCAAGATTAGATTTTCCAGTGGATACAATCAAAGTTGAACTTGAAAGGCTTCAAATGTGAATATTTTAAGATTTGGAATTTCAATTCATATATTTTGAGTCTAGCATTGGTCTGTTAATGCATGTTGCTAGTTTTATTTATTTTTTTTAAACCAAACAAGAATTCCAGATGTGCATTTTTGGCTAATATTCGAAGTTGCATTTTATACTTTTATTACATGTTTTAGAGTTCTTTGGAAAATAATATTTATGGAGGAGATTAATAGTCAAAATTTATGATGCTTTTTTGGAACTTACTTGGCTATATGTGAGGTTCTTGGCTGCTGCCTGGTATTCACTTAACTTCACCTGTTTCTTCCAAATGACCCGGAAGACAAACACGTAACAAAGAAACATTATGGGTATTGTGACGACATAATTGACCATGAAACCAACGACGTAGAAGAAACAATTCTCCCAGATGGGCGAGCAGTGGTGCGTGCCGTCCAGATAGGAGAAAGATGAAAGGAAATGAACCAATGGCAGAGCTGCGTATGATGCAGAGAAAATCCAGATCCCGACAACCATAATGCAGGAGCGTCGATGGCTTGGCGGGAAGCGCGTAGACCAGACTACAGATAGGTAGCGGTCGATAGCGATGCAGGTGATGGTGGCAAAACTGGAAGCGGAGAATAACACTGTGCAATATCCATTAAACTGGAAAAACAATGACAAAGTAAAATATCTTTCGTGTGTGAAGTAATCATGAGTTTCAACAAAAAGTGAATGAATCAGAAAAATAAGGAAGTTTACATACAAGAAATTGTAAGTAAAAAGTATGAAGATTAATTTCAAAGTACATTATCTTGTCATTAACCAAGTTTGTATTTCACAATTCCTGCATTGATATGAAAGAATTGATTTCCAAACTGCTAATATTAATCTTTCAAATGATAAAATCTGTTTCATTGTAGTTTCCCAAATCTTTTATGAAAACTTCTGTCCATTATGATCTAGCTCTCTTGCTGTTGTATTTCTTTCATCCCCACCTTATAATCATCGTATCACTATCATGACCACCTTATGATTGATATCGTCAGCATCATCATCACCACCATTGTCTTCACCATCATGACTTTTTCTGTCATGCATATTATTGCGGTTTATTTTCATTTGGTCTAGTGCCAATTCGTCCAATTGCCAACTCATCTACTATCATTCGGTCTACTATCAGTTCGTCCAGTATCCACATGGTCTTGTTGTGATTTCGTCCACTCACCATTTTGTCTAATAACCAGTTGGTCCAATATAGCCATTTAGTCCATATACCATTTGATCTGATTAGACCAAGTGCTAATTGGGTAAAATGAATGAAAATAAAAAAAATATCAGACCAACTGGTTATTAGACGAATGGTAATAGACAAACTGGTGATTAGACGAAGTGATAATTGGACCAAATGGTTATTAGGCCAAATGGTTGTTAGACGGAATGTTGAAGACGGAATGGCATTAGACTAAATGAAGGTAGACCATGTGGTGAGTGGACGAATTTGCAATTTACCACCATTGTTATCGTCAGCATCAACATCCCCATAATCATCACCACCCCCCCCCCCCCATTATTGAATATTCAACATCGTCGTCACCATCATCACCACCACCAAATGCTGCAGAGCCAGAGGGGGGGGGGGTGTCCGATATTTCTTGCATGGGTCAGCCCCCCACTTCTCATCCCCTCCCCCTTCAAAACCGTTTCGCTACCCCTTACCACCATCTCCACCCCGGGGGGGGGGCACTTACATTGACGAGTGGATACCATGCGCGACCAAAAAACACGTAAAAAGGATGTCTTTTTCACGATATGGCACGTTATGTACGTAACGTGATAAGGGTGTCAAAAACACAAAAATAGTGGGAAAAGGGTATCTATTTCGCGAGGAAAATTACGTGTTTAGGGTCGAATTTGCGGGGATGATAAAACAAAATTAAAATGTTTTATAAAGGATGTCCTTTTTGCCCCAACACTTCGTGTTTAGAGTCCGATTTGCGCGAGGTGTAGAAGGTGGGGTCGTACTTAACCAAATAAGGTAAAGCCGACGACCGATGGACCCGTAACAATAAAACATCCCTGTACTTGTTTAGGGGTTCATTTCAGGGAATATTTGCCAAGAGTATCGTTTTGTTTCCAATACTTGTTAAGGGTAGGGTTTCACACGCCAATACTTGTTAAGGCGTGCATTTTCAGAATATGGAAATTACGTGTTTAGGGTGCTTTTTGAGACCCCATGGTCGCGCATGGTATCCACTCGTGAATGGAAGTGCCCCCCCCCCCGGGTCTCCACCCCACTATTTTATCATCATCACCACCACCACAACCATCGTCATCCTCACTATTTTCTTCATTGTCACCGTCATTACCATCATGACCTATGCATTCGTTATTGTCATCTTCACCTTTATATCTGTGGTTCATCGTCTTTTCGTCCATATCAACACTTTGATCACAACATGCCATCGGCGTAGCGGTTATTCCTCATCATCATCTATAGCCTTTAAACAAGGCCCTGTGTTGCGATATTTATATCACATACCTACCGACTGGGAAAACAAAATATTCGCAAAAACCCGAGTGAGTGCGAGGATTAAGTCGCTCGCTCGCGTATCGCTATCTCTTTCTTTTCGTCGGCCGCAAGTCTCGTCACAGCCACTGCTTGACGATAAATAGAGCCAAGTTACGAGGCCTTGTCAAATGCTACATCATATTTAACCTTTATTTAAAACTTTGGTACCTGGCTACCTCCTCTAAAAAAACTTAACCATCAATTTCCGCCAATTTCTAGATATCAGCAATACAAATGTAAAACAAATCGATTCCGCAATAGCCCCATACTCCTGAATAAAGACGTGCCCTATCAATCAATCCATTAATCATTTGAAAGCAATACCATAAACATGCCTACTTGCAATGTTAACTTTTTAATGAATGAGGAAAGCAACACCTGCAATTTTATATCAATTTATTCTTAATGATCTTTTACAACTTGTTTCTTATGTTTTTATTCTTAATTTACTACTTCCTCATCTAATGTATTTTTAGTTTCATCGCTGGGTGGGCTTCAGCCGCTCCCCCATTTTTCCAAAACCGTGTTGAAAAACGTGAAAATTACCACCTGATTGTGATTTTTTTTGGGCATGGTCACCCCCGGCCCCCAACCAACCGTTCCGCAGTCCCTGCACCACTTAATCCTTTCGCATCATTATCATCACCATCGCGATCAAGCCATCTCGGTTCTCATCGTCACCCCCTCCCCAAGACCTAGCTCACCATTTAATACTTATTTCCATCAACGTCACTGTTATCACCACCACCATTCATTATCGCCATTTCACATTTTACCATTTGACCATCCTCATCATCACCCCAAGCAACCATCCATCATCACCGCACTGTCAATTGTCATCTCCAAAGATAGTTCATTATTTAATTCATCCTCATCACCACCACAAGCACTAACTTAAAATCGTTGCTCCTTTATTTCCGACAACTTGTAAAATGTTGCACCATATCGCATCATCAACATCACATTCTCGATTACTAGTACTTGTATAATCACCAGCACCACCATCTGGATCATATATCGTCAATACCATGTTTTTTTTTCTTTTCATTCCAAAAAAATTTTGAAACCATTATCACATACAATAGTCACCATCTCATCATCGCCTTTATCATTGCCATCACCATTATGATCATGATCACGATGGCGGCATGGCAGTAAGGAGTGGGAAGGGGGGAGTACTGGGGCAGATCCAAGATTGCCCATATCGGGGAGGCTGCTTTTGCAACAACAAAAATACTCACGGAGTGCCTTTTCACTTAAAAAAAGAATGACAAGCAAAAATATCCGCTTCAAATCATACTATGCATTCTTGACCCTGATCATCGACATCATTCCTATATCATCATTTTCGTCATCATCATCGTCATCATCACTATCGTTATCATCACTTACATCGCACAGGACAGGATATGTCTTCAAGAGACGGCCGTCGTCGAATACAGATATCATTGAAAACACCATGCTCGTTAACGCGACCCCGAGATCGTCCAGCGTCAGATTGACGATCAAGATATTATGCGGATTCTTCCTCAGCATCGGGACACGGAAGATGGTAACCATGGCGACCAGATTGGCTACGATTGCGATCGCCATGATGAGAGCGAGCGTGGAAGACTCGAGGATAACTGCGAGTGAGTTTGACTTGTGGAGGACGGTTTCGGCGGTTGCATTCATCGCGGTAACCATCCCGGTCGTTAAAAATGTATCTCCATACAATGTTGACATTGGGGTAGTCATGTTGGCATAGATCTATAATCCACTTTAGATGGAAGAGGAACTCCTCATATGTTTTCACTTCACTTCGTCTAGACCACTTTTCCAATCAAGTTTGAATGTAGTTGTGGAAATAAAATCCGTATGATATGGAAATAAGTTGTGCTAGTGCTCTTTGCTTCCTTCAAAACCACGATTATAAAAACGCAAAGCAGGTATAATGCCTACTGCGTGGATGTGAAAGACATTATAGAAAAAAGATAATCAATTAATACTTTGACGTAAAATGGAACTATTAAGATCAAGTTTCATATCGCGGAAACGCTTGGTATTTACAAAGGATGTTTCGATCGCTTTAATTACATAGGCCTTTAAGTAGAAAAGGGGGAATTTCAGTTCGAGTATCATTATCAGGTTTAATAGTATTCCGGACCCGGTTACATAAAGCTTAGCATGAACGTATATTTTATTTCAATCGGTTGCTTGTAATGTCAAAGACAACCATTCGGAACAAACAGATGTTGGAATGGACCCCAACCCCCACAAGTATAAGGACAAAAAGAAAGAAAATGAAATGAAAGTGGTGACGTATGTAATTTTTATAATATGCAAAAAACTCACACAATTTTGATTTTGTATTCAAGATGTTAAGACATTTCTCGCTTCGCTCGTTCGTAGTGTTAAGAATAATTTGCCCCCTGCGCCATGTCTGACCCTCTCAAGATTATTTTACTCATAACGCCACTGATTTGAAAAGTCTGGGGGCCCGTTGCAGAAAGAGTTGCGTTCAAACGCAAGCCAAAAAATTAATCGCAAGTCCCAAATGCGCGCTGTTGATTGGTTGAAAATCAAGTCACGCATGATTTTTAGAGTTGCGATTGATTGCAACTCTTTCTGCAACGGGCCCCGGTCTACTAAGCGGTGTGTAATTGGGCTCTTCATAGTTTCAGTTCCCATGTTCGTAATTAGGTTATGTATCAAAATAATGGTTGAATTTATTGAAAATCGTATGCCATGCAAAGATGGTTAAGATCACAAATATGGTAGCCATGGGCAGAAATCCAAGGGGGGGGGCGCGTCCCCCTACCAAAAATAGTAAGGGTGACACAATATCAAATGCCCCCCTACTATTTTATGATGGAGAAAAATACATCATTCACAATTGAAATGATACATGTTTTTAGGACTAAATGATGATTACTTTTTTTCTTGGCTTTTCAAATTTTCCAGCCCCTGGTCCCCCTACCTCAGGGGACAGATTTCCGCCCGTGATGGTAACGAACTCTCGGCTTATGCAATTTCCTTTTTTTTGAAATCACATCCACTGGTTGCGACCTATCCGCGATTGTTTCAAATACTTTTTCCAGTTTCCAGTTTCAATACTTCTTTTCTTGATTTTTTATTGAAGATGTCAATATCGAAAATAAAATTCATTTTGTTTTCAGTATTGACATGTTAACGTTAGTTTGATTATCGGTTATGCTCCTATTGATTAGAAAAATATTGTATTCAAAGGGCGAAAAAGAAATGGCAATTTTTTTAATGACAAATAAAAATTCCGCTTCCACACCCCGTGCATATATTGTCTGTTTAATGAGATACATAAGTATTTTGCAGCTCGCAATTTTCGTTTCGATCTAAAGAGATAGCAAATGTTGTTTGTCAAAATCTTTTCGACCCTACTCAATAAATGAAATAAATAAATAAATAATTAAATAAAGTAATCTATTGAATTAATTAATATCTAATTTCAGCTCATCTTTTCGATCAGCCGATGGAAGAAAATTGTTGTTGAGATCCCCCCCCCCCCCCGCATTGGACAATGCTGGGTCCGCGCCTGCTTGTAATCCTGCTTATAATCATATTGACTTTCAAGTTTATTGTTTTGACATTAAACACATCGCCTTCCTTTAATGGAATGTATTTTCCGTATCATATACCTGTCACGTGACTTTCCATTTCATTTCCTTCTTGCATTTTAGAAGTTTAAGTCTCGAGACACCGCCACAACATGCGGAAAAGGATGCAATCCGATTTGCGCTTTTTCCAATGACAATATACGTGATCTGTTCGGAATTGGTTTCGTTATTGTTATGGTTACTGAACCTATAAAAGCGCAGTGAAATGCTTCATTTTTTTAACGTATGTTGTTTCAAATCCTGTGGGACCATGATCAGGCCATGGTTACTTAATTCGAAACTCTTGACAGTCGAGGGAATTTCCCTTAAACATGTTAATCCGTTCGAATTGATCAAAAGCGATTTTGGCACACGTAGGCCTATATCCTTTTGGGTAAAATTAATGAATGGTAAGATAGATTGTAGACATGTGTGTGTGGGGGGGGGGGTGAGGGGGCTAGGCCAGGGAGGGATGCACAGAAATGACTCCGATCAGGGGTCCGTTGCAGAAAGTGTTGCGTTTAAACGCAAGTAAAACAAAGCAATTGCAATTCCAAAATGCGCGCTGTTGATTGGTTGAAAATCAAGTTACGCATGATTTTTAGAGTTGCGTTTGATTGTAACTCTTTCTGCAACGGGCCCCTGTACTCAGATTCAGATTAAAACTTTAAATCCATACTATACACAAACTGTACAATTATTCTCAATGTCAAGTACAATAACAAATAGGTTATCTGCGTAAAAAATATACTCCACAGAAAACGCATGAACATTGTATATATCACAATAGGAACATTGAAATAGTTGTTGGGAAATATACGTCCACTGTAAAAAATATTGGGCAAAATTTTTACCAGCACGAGCATGACGAGGCTAATTCTGAATCCAACCAATTTGGGGCAGTATTTTACCTAATGCGGGAAGCATATTTTCCAGTAAGGTTAAAAAATAGGAAGCAATTATTTTAAAATGAGCAAAATTGTCATCACATTGGATAAATAAAAATGCCCCAACGAAATGCCCAATGTTGGTTGGATACATAATTGCCCTCATGGAGCATTTTTACCCAATATTTATGGCTTTCATGGCTTACGGGCGTGCCAATTTTTCTCGCAATCACATTTAGAGAGATTACTAATTTTATGCAATTGTTGTTTCATAAAACAGAAACAGATATAATAGCCCAATGCAGAGTAAATCTTGCTTGCTTCGCATGTGGTTGTTTCAGACAAAATAAATTGCTATAGCATGTATAGTGTGTCCTATTTTTTTTTGCAAATAAAGACACGAGTTTTTTCTCTCTCTCCTCTGTGCCGGTCGTCGTTAACCCCCACCAAAACTTGTTAAAGGGAAATTCCCTCATAAAAGCGTGTACCAAATCCTTAATTTTGATCTTTATATATGAAATGAAAAAATCAACCTGTTCACTTACTTTGTCGCCTCCCCCCCCCCCCCACTTTCTCATAATTTGTATGCCCCCTCTATATGAAATTTCTACATACAACCACAATTATATATGATCTATGACACCCCTCCGTAAAAAAAACACACTTTCTTTCCTTCTTTTTTTTTTGGGGGGGGGGGTGAAAATCGTATAAGATCAAAAATTCTGATATACTATAAATTATATGGAAATGTAGTCAAAAGTTATCCACCTCTATGAGTTAAGTCTACAAATACCATACCCTAAATCTAAATTTAAAAAAATCTTTCTCATTCACTGCAAATGTTATATTGAATAAATTATCATAGTCCTTAAAAAACTCTACGTCCCTAAATAATTTCAAAAACTTTGCAAACCTTTCACAAACATGCTCTAACTGCATATAACCTGGCCCAGTTTAGAAGGGAGGTGTAGTATACCATGTGCAGCCGCACTTAAATTATGGTTTATGTTTTCATTTTTTATTATGTTGTGTTATTTATGCATTCACCATGTTTATGTACTGTTATTCATTGGGGTTTTTTTTCGTGGAGGGCTCCTTTGTAAAGCGGTTTTTAACTGAATCGGATTACCCCCCCCCCCTCTGTTTTTATCGATTTTGTAAATAAAACATGAACAAATAATTTTCTAAAAAGTCTAACTTTGAGTCAAATTACTTGCCAAAAGCGCTCCACTCGCTCGCTTATAGTAGAGAGAGTGCACAGTTTAAAACCCATCTCCCCTCACCCCCCCCCCCTCCTTCACACCCCTTAATTTTGCCTCTTTGTGCCACTAAGAGAACCAGAGACAGAAAGAATGAAAGAGAAATAAATGGGTGGGTCTCAGCTATTATGATGTCACCAAAAAACCCAAACGCATCCCTTACACACATTCAAATTTACGTGACTGGCGCTAGGTTGTTGAAATATCATTAAAGAAGTTGAACTTTCACCCATGAAATCTTTATGATCTCAATGCAAATAGAAAGGAATTGAACTCGCTTTGAATTTCGAGGAAATATTAACAAATTATTTCATTACGCACTGAAAGTATAACAGACGTTTTCACAATGAGTGTATGATCTTTGTAAAGCCTGCACAAAACAATATGGAAGTGAAATCTGGATGTGGTTTAACAAAGGAAGAAGTTATTTAAAAAAAACTAACGATTATGTGCAATTTATTGAAACCGCAGTATTTTCCTTTTTTCTGTTTTTATTATCCCCCTTTTTTATGGTAATAATTTGATGATTTTTGTTATGTGTTTTTGTATTTTATTGTTTGCTACAATGTATTTTTCACGTATGTAAAGTATTTTTCATTTGTAATCTATCTACTTTGTATGTTTTTAATATCTGGACCCCTCAGAAGAACAGCCGCTAGGCTGAAGAGGGCTATCCAGCCCATGTGTTGGAAAATGAATAAATAAAAAAATAAAATAAAAATTATAACAAATTGAATTAAACTCTAATCGAACTTTCATTTTATTTTATTACTTTCGGTACTATGCTTATGAAAATAGATGGGCCTATTATAATTACATTATGATGGGTAAAACGTTAATTCAATTCAGGAAAAATAAATGAGAAAACCACAAAGCAAAAGAGAATGTGTATCTGAAAATGATAGCAACTTTCTCATGCGGAAAAGAAAAAACTAACCCCTTAATTTTACTGAGATGATTCTTATCGTCTAGATTGTTGTGCTTCCAACTTTGATATCAGGAGCGCTAATATTCTATTCACTAAGTACTTTCATTTTCGTATTAAATGTATTGATAATATTATATCAGTTAAACTTATTGAAGACTTTTCAATCGCTTTGGTATGACACCACCCCAAAAAAACTCTTGTAAAAAAATGAATTGTATATATCACCAGTTTTGTATATTATATGTCGTTGAATATAAAATAAATCGATGCTGCTATATTTTCTTCCAGCAAGATAAAGTCTATATCCACCTATATTAATAATACCTTGGTCACATTTGATCTACGGCGGCCGTACGGCGAGTCGACAACAGCCGTTTTATTAATTTCAATTCAAACCACCTATATGTAGTTGGTACAAAAATGTTGAAACGGCTGTTTTCGACTCGCCGTACGGCCGCCGTAGAGCAAATGTGACCATGGTATAAGCTGTCAATAATCCGAGATAAATAGTCGAATATGTAAGCTGTGGGAGCCAACAAATGTTTTAAATCACAAATACTGCCAAAAAAATATTTAAAGGCCAAAAATTGCGCGCTTAATATATTATTTATCTTTGTGATAATTTGCATTACTACGATTGTTATTATTGTAATTATTGCTCTTATTGTATGATAGTTCTTATCATTATTATTATAATTATTATTATCATTGATATTGTTATTAATTCGGGAATCTTTTAAAATAAAGAAATTAACAAGGAAGGATCGGCGAAAAAGAGAGATGTGGATTTTAACAAATTGTAATTTTGTGACGTCACGTGCAAACAGCTTCCCGACTTGCCATGTAAGCCTGATTAAAAAAAGTAGAAAAAAGTCCATAAAGTGCAATATTATTTTCATAAAAAAATGTACTCGAAAGGCACCGGCCTACGTAATTGACACCTTCATGTCTCTTTTAAGTGGTAACATGTGCATCCGACATCTGAAAATTATTGATCATTTAGTTATACCACAACATAAACACAAGCGTAAATGAAAAGGAAAATGAACTGGCTGAACTTTAATAGTTAACACAGAAACAAGACACTGCTTTCTCAAAACTTCTTTTGACCATAAAGTTATTAGAATAGCTTTCAATCACCCCCACAATGTTATAGGAGCTTTGTGAACATGGTGATTGTTTATGGGGAGGGGGTGGTCCAGAAATAGTTTCTCATCGATCTCTCTATATTTTCCCTTCATTTCATAAATACTCAACAAGACTCTTGGGGTCGCACGTCATCAAGGGGCGACACTATTTTGGTAGGGGGGGGGGGCTTAGAGTTACCCCTCAGGTTTGTTTCTTTGATTAATCACTTCCTCAATCGATTTCAAACTTGTTGCCTGTGTATGTCTACTTATTGCAAATTTAACAATAGCGTCCCTTCAGTTTGTAAGGGTTTTCTCTTTTTATGTTTTTCCTAAGTTTGTACTTTTTATGGCGTATCAGATAAAAAATGGTTGAGAAAGGTGTAGACAGAGTGAGAGTTGAAGCGATCGAGACCGATTTGTAAATGGAATTTGTGAATGATCCTGTTTTAAAACTGTTCAATGTATTATTCATTTTTAATACACAACTGCCAGTTCCTTACGTCCTCATTACTCTACCCCCCCCCCAAAAAAAAAAAATGGTTTGAAGTGCCAATGTACTTTTTGATTAGATATAAAAAAAATCCACGATTCACATGTAGATAACACCGAGCTCTGATCTTTTCAAGATTATCACTTTCGAAGCTCTTGAAAATAATGATCGTTTAGACATTTCATTCTAATAACACTCATATTTAAAGGTCAAGTCCACCTCAGAAAAATGTTGATTTGAATAAATATAAAAAAATCAGACAAGCACAATGCTGAAAATTTCATCAAAATCGGATGTAAAATAAGAAAGTTATGACATTTCAAAGTTTCGCTTATTTTTAACAAAAAAAAATATATGAACGAGCCAGTTACATCCAAATGAGAGAGTCGATGATGTCACTCACTATTTCTTTTGTTTTTTATTGTTTGAAATATACAATATTTCAAATTTTACAAATTTGACGATTAGGACCTCCTTGCCTGAAGCACAAAATGTTAAAATATGGAATTCCACGTGTTCAGGGAGGAATGAAACTTCATTTCACATGACAATGATGAGAAAATGAAAATATTTCAAATAATAAAATACAAAAGAAATAGTGAGTGAGTGATGTCATCAGTTCCTCATTTGCATACCGACCGAGATGTGCATAACTGTTTTGTGTAATGAAGCGAAACTTTAAAATGCCATAACTTTCTTATTTTACATCCGATTTTGATGAAATTTTCAGTGCTATGCTCGTTGAATTTTACTCTTTTTATTCATATCAAGTTTTTGTTTGGGTTGACTTGTCTTTTAACAATCCGCTTTAAAGACCTATTGCTCATGTCACAAGTGCTCGAAGGACAGACAGACACGCATGTCCATTGTACTCAACAAGTGTACAACTTGGCTAACTGATCATCAATGCACAATACGTAATACCTTGCCAACTTTGAAATGTACAACTTAATTATAAGAGGAAATAATGGTAAATGAGGGGATGCGTCAAAGATGGCAGTGATTTAGCCGTCCAATGACATTTGTATTCTGAAAGGTCACCATGGTCAAAGCAGGTTGAAAGTTTTGTTTTCTTTTACTTTTTGTCACTCGGAAAATGTCCAAAAGTTCGTGATATGGTAATTATCCATTCGTTCCCACCTTAATTCTAATACTGTTAAATTGCTCACTGAAACTCCGAGCAAGTATATTGTACCATGATTCTGTAGATAGTTTTTCCGTCCCGCCGAGCTCCAGTTGGATTAACGGATTTTCCCACGATTATTGTGCATTGACCATTAATTAGTCACACTTCTTAAATGATCCCAAATCACCTTTGACTTACCAATATACATGTAGAATATGATGGAGATTTATGCATCATCGCGGCATTTATTCTTGCTTGTTTGCGTCATCGGTAAGTTTTGATTTTATTTCTCTCCTTTCTCTCCTTTTCTTTCAGTCTTATAAAGCAATCGAATTCTATGATCTATTCAAGTTGTTTCATGCATTCGATAGGGGGGGGGGGGGGGGCAGCTCCGTCACTATTAGTTGACCATCAACGGGGTCGCACTGCAGTGCGTATAAAAAAAAGTTTACACTTTGAAAATGCCACAGGAATTAAAAAATATACAACATGTGGGTATTTTTTTTACATTTATTCTTGGGTTAGGGTCTCATCTATCCAATGAAAGTGAATGTTATTACAGAATGCTACCCTTGAGTGAGCACTGCCCATTTTTGTAAAACTCGCAGAAATCTGTTTTCGCAGAAATGCTCGTTTTAACGCCGTGTCAAGGGGGAAAGGGCGAAATCAAACTTACCCTGCGAAACATTTCTCATACATTTCCCTTGCAATTTTATTCAATTGAAATAAAACGAATACATTCAAGCATTTTGAAACAATTTTGCCACCCAAATTGAAATTTCAACACTTAGTTAGCACAATCTTTACATTTTTTGTGCCAGCTGGATCCGAGGACATACCTAAATCTGAACAAAAATTGATATCAGACATCTCCAGCATTTTCACAAATTTTTCTTATCTTAAAGTGGGTTTAAATTTCATTTTTCATTTAATACTTGTTTCACCACACTTTTTCAAAGCTTGATATGGATTAACAAAAAAAAATCAAGCCTAGGCCATTTCATGAAAATCACAGCTCAGTGTAAAGCAAATTTTGTCACGATGGCCGCCTCATTGTGTGGGGGAATGGGGTGGGGCGCAATGCACTCTTCGAAGTTTTTTGGCAAGGAAGCAAGTTAAAAAAGGTAAAAGATATCTTCAAATCAATTTTACTAACTAAATTCCATGTGTTCTTCATGATTAAGGTCTACTTTTTTTCGCATAACTATTTCAAAGTTCTTCGCAAATAATTTTTCACTAACTTTTCAAAAGTAAGTGGTGCTCACTCAAGCGGAAATATTTTTCGACAGTTATATCGTCATTTGCTTATATGGATCTTTACCAATGTTAGAATGTGGAAAAATCTTCAGGATATTGCAAATGTATAATTTTATAGGAGTAAATTTTTTTTGATACGCACTGTATAATAGTCTACTATTGCAGCTCCATTCAACTCCACCCCATGATTTTCCTTAGGGATAGAAGGGGGAAAGAAGTAGGAAGAATTATGATGTCACCATTATCATTAGGTCTAATAAGCCTTCTAGTCTATCCCCATTCACAGTAAAAAAAATACATTTGTACAAAATTGAGTTGTTTATGAACTAATATGTTAAGATTCTAAACAAACAAGTTTGAGAAATTTCTACAATAATTTTTTTTTCGTTGCTTAAATTGCTGGTTAAAACTATAGACACATAAAGAACCATAACAATAAACCAGTTATAGAACGAAGTTTATACGGATATTTATTAATTTTCTTTTATAATGTATGTTTATTTTTTCATTAAAAATTTACAAATATAGAGCACAGATGGGGGGCATTATACTCTGATGCCTCCCTTTATTTCAATTTCACCAATCTCACAGATTAACAAAATTTCTACTGCATCAAATAAGGAAATCTCTTGACGATTATGTACCCTTCTCCTCCTCCACCCCCCCCCCCCCATCCTTGCAGTATTCTAAACTTGCCGTCACAGATACTCTCATTATCCGATTGAGTGCAAACTTCTCATTTGCCGATTGGGTGCAAACTTCTCATTTGCTAGGTATTCTTGTTCTTTTTTTTAATAACATAATTCAAATTTTCATCTTTATCTAGGGTCAATGGGGACAACCCTGGCAGCACACCGGCCTTTACGCATGGTGGTGAAAGAATTCAAAATTCCGTTAAACCAAAACGCCGCCGACCCAGGCACAGCTGGTCAGAGTGCACAATCACAGAACGGGGCGTCAGTTGGCAGTTCCACGTCGACCAGTGCAGAAAGCGAAGAGAGTCAACAGTCAAGCGACGCAGCGTCAGCCGCAAATAACGCGGCCGGAACTCCGGCTGACGCGGCTAACCGTCTTAACCCAATCAAACGGATCATACCGGATCACTATGGGCCCTCTGTGGGTGATCCATACAGGAAATCAGCCCAGGATAATCACTGGCATTTTAGGAGCTCGACGACATTGGCGGTAGCTGCCCTTGGAGTTGCTCTGGTCGCGCTTATTGCGTCACTCGGGGTTGGAGCCGCCATAATGTCCCATAAAAACAGACAGGAGGCCGCCACGGGATTCCTCAGGACCGAGGGATACGTCGAAATGCTCGAAATACCAACTTATGATGAACAAGAATTATGTCGTAACGTCAATTCATAGCCGACTTTGAGATGGTGCATATATATGAAACACTTGCAGTGTGGCTTTACTGATCAGTGAAAGCGTGTACGGAACCATGTAGGCCGATTTTATGGCATTGCTCTAGAGGGACAGGGGTGGGGATGAGATGAATCTCACCCAATGCCTGCTGTAAAAACTCCGAAATTCGAGGGACCCCCCCCCCCCCGCCGAGGATCAGTGCCCATGGAACCAATGGATATGCCGTATAAATGTTGATAATTAAAATAACGTTGTTTTAGTCGGTCTTTTTTTTTACATTCCCTGTGTACGTCGAAACTGATACGTCAAAAGCTTTCTCAGAAACTGACGCAAGAAAGCTAGCTACATTCATGAAGGGTTTGTTTCACCAGTTGATGAGCATAGGACATTTGGCTAAGCTTCTGAGATCAGAGCAACTTGTTGGCTTAGATTGAATTTGTCATGCAGTGAAATCACTGATTAATGACCTCCATGAAGCTTCTCCAGGATAACAAAGTGTGACGAAACAGATTGATTATTGAGGTTAACAGATGTTAATCATGCATACGAAGTATCCATGAATTCCTTTAAAAGAAAGAGGTATGGAAATATCTGACCATTTGTATTTATTTATTAATTTACTCCAACCATGGCGATTGGAATATTGACGATGTACATGAATATAACACAACTAAATATAATAATACTTTTCTGACAAACTAAGAATAACAACACTTCTCATTGCAAATGGGGCAGTTGTCTCCTCTAGCCACCGCCTCCATTAAAGACGCTATATGTACCCACCTTTCTGGAACTACCATCGAGGATGAGAGTTTCAAAGAAAGTGATTTGTAAAAATGAGCGGAATATTGGGGGCGATCTTTCTCCTCAATGAGGCAGACATTAGGCCACATAAACGTAGAATTTATTACGTTAATATATATCTGTTTCAATAAAAAGTTTATCCGATAACGTAAAGACGGCGAGATGACGAGAGGGTGCTCTTAAAATCTGTTCGCAGTTTTTCATGGGGAAAATAGATGTAATATAATATTTTATGTACATATGTAAACCGGGATGTAAACATTATTGAAAAAAAATCCACAACTGAAAGTACAATATATAGGCAATGATGACCATACTGATGTGATTGTTAATACTTGATTCTTTTGTCTTGCATGTCTTTAGCCTCAACTTGTACATAATTTTTGTCGTCATAGACTTTTTTGTCCATTCATACTTTTTGTTGTACACAATGTTGATTCAACTGTTAAAGTAATGATGGTAATATAGCATTTATGAGGCGCCGATTAGTTGCCTAATGAATGACGCACTTTATTGTATATTACACCGGCTGTAGCTCCAGCTGCTAATTAAAATCTAAGGAATAAATCCTTCCGGTTCCAGGGCTGAGTGCAGTGGGTTAATTTCTTACACACACACACACACACACCATGCCTGGGATTCGAACCCACGACCCTCTAATTGAAAGACGAGAGTCATAACAACTAGACCATGACGCTCCAAAAGTAAGAGGAAAAATCAGGCCTATTAATTAGAGAAAGTCTACTCAAGAGTCAACTTATATTTGATCAATTCAGATAAATGAGGGAAGCATAATCTTTTGTACGAATTGAATTCATTAACAAACTTCATTCATATGGCATGAATATTTTGTTTTAAAAATATATAAAATGATAACATAAACAAGAACATTCATAACTGTATGTCGTTAAAATTTGTAATACGTCAATACATAGATTTCCAATTATCATAAAGATATACATCTATATACAAAGAGAAATGACGAATTGAAATTTAACATAAAGAAGGTGTAGCATAATGCAATATACATAAGGTATCCTGTGACGTCACTCCCAGCTGCCCATATGGCATCATACCATGTAATAAAGATTCTATCCCATGGGATCTGACGATAAAATTGTTTACACAGGAAAATCATTTTCTAATGAAAAGAAATTGGAAATATATTTTTATTATCTCATAAAAATAGGGGAATGTAACGTCATCGTATCCTGCTATACTTTCACTGAATCTTCACGAACATATATGCATTCTCAACGTTAGGTTGCATTTCTCCTTCAATAATAAAACAATAATGATATTCGTTTGATTGTTATTTTTTTTTTTAATAATCTGAAAACAAGTAAATAAATGATTATCGTTCGCGGGCATAACTATTCACATTTTAATGAGTACGTACCCTATAACAATCAACACTATAAGCACACCAGAATCTCTTCTATACAGTGCGTATCAAAAAAAAGTTTACACTTTGAAAAAGCTCTGGGAATTAAAAAATATACAACATGTGGGTAATTTTTCCACATATAATGTTGGGTTTGGGTCTCATCTATCCAATGAAAGTAAAACTTTTGACAGAATGTTACTCTTGAGTGAGCAATGTCCATTTTTGTAAAGCTCGCAGAAATCTGTTTGCGCAGAAATGCTCGTTTTCACGCAGTGTCAAGGGGAAAGGGCGAAATCAAACTTACCCTGCGATACATTTTTCCTGCATTTCCCTTGCACTTTTAGTCAATTAAGATAAAACAGATACATTCAAGCATTTTTAAACAAATTTGCCACCCAAATTGAAATTTCAACACTTGTAAGGACAACTTTTACCCTTTTTGTGCCAGCTGGATCTGAGGACATAACTGAATCTGAACAAAAGTTTACATCAGACATCTCCAGTACTTTTTCACTAAGTTTTTATTATTTAAAGTGGGTTGACATTTATTATTTCCTTTAATACTTGTTTCTCCACTCTTTTCCCAAGCTCAACATGATTAACAGAATGAAAATCAAGCCTAATTCATTTTATGTAAATCACAGCTCGGTGTAAATCAAATATCATCTTGATGGCCTTGGTGTGAGGGGGAGTAGGGCGGGTGCAATGCACTCTTCGAAGTGTATTGGGCAAGGAAACAAGTTGAAAGAGGTCAAAGATATCTTCAAATCAATTTTACTTGCTAAGTGACGTGTTCTTCATGATAAAGGTTTACTTTTATTCGCATAGCTATTTCAACGTTTTGCGCAAATCATTTTTTACTAACTTTTCAAAAGTAAGTGGTGCTCACTCAAGCGGAAATATTTTTCGATAGTTATATCGTCATTTGCTTGAATGGATCTGTACCAACGTTAAAATGTGGAAAAATCTTCAGGATATTACAAATGTATAATTTTACAGGATTTTTTCAAAGTGTAAACTTTTTTTTGATACGCACTGTAGATTACTGTTAAAAATCCTCTTAACCGCTCAGTTTAGATAGATCTGAATTTTGCTAAAAAATAATGATAATAAAATACTTTTTTCTGATTCCTTCGTTTTGAAATTTTTGAATTATTGACTGATCAGTGCCATACACGCATGCTATTCATGCTCGATGTACCACATGTAGTTCAATATGGAAGGAGTCCGACTTGAAAAGGATCGTTTCCTGTTAATTAAGCTAGAGGTCAATGCACCTGGCAAGAACATGAACATTCGCATGACATAAATGAATCATGAAATAACAGTGGATCGATTGATAGGTATCCCTATGTTCTACTGAAAAAAAAAACACTTTGTGTGCCAGAGTGTGTTCACAGTGTGGAACACAATGTGAAATCACCTTCAGATTGTTCAATTTGAGCATGTCAACACACTTTTACTCCATACACATATCTCTACTGAACAGAACATGCTGTCCAACAGTGTGGGCCACAGTATGTTCACAGTGTGGAACACAATGTGAAATCCCTTCCCGGAATCCCCTTCACATACAAATTTAAATTTGAGCATGTCAACACACCTTCACTCCACACACATCCCTACTAAACAGAACAGGCTGTCCAACAGTGTGTCCACAGTATTTTCACAGTGCGGAACACAATGTAAAATCACCTTCACATTGTTAAATTTGAGCATTTCAACACACCTGCTCTCCATACACATATCCCTACTGGACAGAACACAGTGTCCCACAGTGTGTTCACAGTGCGGAACACAATGTCAAATCACCTTCACACTGTTGAATTGGAATATGTCGACAGTGCTGTGAATCACATATTCACATATAATCCAACGTGTGAACACGCCGTGAACAGTCAGACCGTTGAGGTGTCCAAAGTGTGAAAATATCTCCACACTGTTGAAATTTAATATGAGTGTGAATAATATTTTCACATAGTCTACCATGTGAACACACTGTGATCACACCATGTGACATAGTTGTTTTCAAAGTTTTTTTTTTAATTATTCGTTATCATTATCCGTTTATATATGTGTGGGAGTGTGTGTATGTGTGAGGGTGGGAGGTCGTTTGTGTGTGTAGTCATATAGATACAACGATAGATGGACAAACAAATAGGAATAGGATTCGGTTTGAACGGAGCGACGTCTCCAATTATTAAGAGCTTAACAATTACGGCGGTGTCATCGAATTCTCACTTGCTTGCACATAATGTACAGGGGCCGTGGGGGGGCTGGGGGCTTCAGCCCCCCCCAACTTTTTTCTGAACCCGTGTACAAAAAAACGTAAAAATTACCATGTGATTGTGATTTTTTGCATGGTCAGCCCCCCCCACACACACACACACACACCATTCTACATGGTACCGTCCATTTAGGTGATGAATATTAAGGACGCTATGCCTCCCGGTTGGACTCGAACATACAACCCTTTATTTACAAGGCGAGACTCAGAACCACTAAACCACAACGCTTCCGTACAGACGCGATTACGGTAACAAATTTCCATGGGGGGTGGGAGGCGTGTTAACAAATATACATACATCAACATACTTTGGCAAAGTCCCCGAAACCTTCTCATTCATGTACGCCCGGAAAATGGAAAATGTTATGTAATCCAGCGTATATGTTCAAAAGTATTACATAATATGACTAACCCACGTCATTGGATGTGAAGTCATCACAATCACTTTCTAGTCGACAATTTTATCAGAAGCTGATGTTGAAGAAAATGGGCAGCGAGTTGGCCGCAAAGCTCAGATATACAGTTATTATTTTCACAATTCAGGGGGCCAGCAAATTTTTATCCGCCCTCATAGGGTAGCTATGGGCTCGGCGGGGGGGGCATGACATTCCACCCCCTGCATAGACCGGCGAACTAAACAGACGTAAGAAATGAAATAAAGCAAGAAATAAACAACTTTTGTACAATATCATCTGATTAATGACCAAATGTCGCAAAGTTTACAATCAAAGAAATCATCGAAGCTGTTTGCCACTTGAGTCAAAGGTCGGGATATCATGTCTAACATTTGACGTTCTTTACAGGTAAGGTCACAATAGGTCATTTAGGCCTATATTTAGGCAGAAAGCAAGAAACCCGGTGGCTTAAAAAAATCAGTAATTTTTGTTTATGATAAATCATGAGTAGGGCATGTTATTTTTGTGTTATCATTTAGCGTTCTGGATAACAAATGTTTTCCATGGGTTCATAAATTGAACAGTCCCGTCATCTGCAAGGTGGCAACATTCCGGTGATTTCAAATAAGAGATGACGTCATCACAGAGCTGCGCAGGTGCAGTGCTCCGGAAGTCGATCGTATGCGTCAGGAAGTCGAGTATGTGATTGCCCTCGGCAGATGACTCGTCGAAGACGGAGCTGATGTCGGCCGATGATGACTGCGCATGGACGTCGTACGGGAGACCAAGGGTCTTTAACGATCGTTCAACGTCGGAGCTGTTCACAACTGTGATGTGAGGATTGTGTTCGATAATGACCGGGAAATTTTTGATGAATTTCGTGTTGCTGGATTGGTCTGAAAGAAAGTAAATATAAATCTATAAACGTAAAAATCAATATAGCGGAGGGAAAGATTAAAACGATAATGCTATAAACATTATGTAAGCCGCCAAAATACGAAGAATAGGCACAATGGCAATGAAGTTTGATACAATATACGCCTGTATGTAGTATTTTTTTTTTAGTAATGATAATTATGATCGACTTATTCGATTTGGTCTTGACAATATTTTTATAAGCCCTGTATTGTATGACTTTGGACCTAGCGAAGTGTCAATTTGCCTGTCCCTATTTCTATTTTGTTTGGCATTTATACTTTTTATTTTATTCTCTTTATTATCTATCTGGCCGGGTATATTAAAAAAAGGCTTTTTATAATATCGAATTTGCAATAACAGTTTAAGCTCAATTTGAATGGCTGATCGCAAGTTTGTTAAGGAAAATTGGGATTTAAAAAAAAGAAATCATGAAACTGGATCCTTCATGTTGTTTTCACCTCATATCATTTTCGGGTTATTTTCTAGATCTTCTTTTCAATATTATTGGCGGGGTCAGTATATATTGATGAATGCATGTCATATTCGACAATTATCTGCAACTAAATGATATGCAACAACAATCCAATTTCTTGATTGTTTATATAGTTTACCAGTTGTGACGGCTATCATCAACACGCCTCCGTCATCGAGCAAGCCATGAAAGAATCGTATGGTGTCTTCCATGTCACTGGCGTAATACAATGAATGCACCGCGATGATGAAATGAAAATTATTCGGCTGTTTGCCCCCTTTCTGTTCTTCATGATCTTTCTGAAACGTCTGCATCGTCTGCTCCTTCCAGTCAAATTGAATATCTGGGGAGAATAAGAGGAATTTATAAAGAGAGTGGCGGCACCCTGCAGAGGGGGGGGGGGGAATGGGGTATCAACCCCCCCCCCCCCTTGCTGACCAGAAATTTTGAACAATTATGAAAAGATTGTAAGGTATATATAGTTCGCCCTTTACCTCAATTTTTTTTCTCTTTTCACTCCTCTTGTCCCCTTCCCTCCAATATTGGAATTAAAGTAAACTTGTAAACAATAGAATAAAATAGCAAGCAATAATGTAAGTAATTGTAACATCGTGAAACTGTGACACCGAAGCATATGGCGAGTTTTATAGTACAATATAAGAATTATACTCGACGAATCTTTTTTGGCAATTTATATCGATGAAGAAGTTGTGGAGGGAAATAAATAGGGAAGAATAAAAGGGGAGGAGGAGGAATATGAGGAAAATAAGACGAAAACGGAAAAGAAGAAGTAGAAGTGGTATTTCTACTATTGCTACTATATATAGTATTATTATTATTATTATTATTAGTAGTAGTAGTAGTATATTGGTGGTGGTTGTATAGTAGTAGTAGTAGTATACTGTAGTAGTAGTAGTAGTAGTACATGTAGTAGTAGTACTGGTACTAGTAGTACTAGTAGTAGAAGTCATGGTAGTTGTTGTTGCTGTGGTAATAGTGGTTTGTTATAGCCAGGTAAAGGCAGTAGTAGTAGAAAAAAGTATTGATAGCAGTAGTAAATAGTTAAAACTTCGGAACCATACCTTTGATCCCATCTTCCGTTAAAAGAAGAGATTGGTAACGCTGGATGAAAGATTTCGCTGGTTCAACAACGGTATGATGGATGCATTTGTAACGCATCGAGATTTGCCGGAGCAGCGAACTTTCAAATTCACCTACAAACAGAATTGTTATTGTTGTTGTTACTTGTAATGATTGAATTGATATCATTATATGATAATTGTGATCAAATATGATGGAAGAATTTTCCTTTTCTAAAAATTTTGAATGTCGAAAAGTCTTTAATATATATTTGGTTTTTTTTATCTGTGAATAAAATCAATCTCAAATCAATCACAATATTGACGAGATATAAGAAACAATCATATAATAGAATAGCAACAACAAAATAATATTCTTAAAGGGGTAGTAGAATATCTAAAAGTAAGAAATACATCAGAAACATTTAAACAAAATAGTGAAATGCATTAATGCCTAAAAAGAATATTTTGCCCCCCCCCTTTTTTGGTTGATCAGACTCCATAAAAAGAGCACTTGACACTTTTGGTACGTGAGTTTGATTGAATTTAAGCATAATCATAGCATAATCAGTTCCTTATGAATTTAATTTTTTAGGTAAATTTACTAAATTATACAATTTTGTAGATTTTGCGTCGTGTGAAAAATACGTGGTGGTTCGCATAAAACGAACACCATGGGGGGGGGGGTGAGTCTCTCTTAATGCTCTTGGCTCGACAGATTAGATGTTCAAAATACACCATACATTAACTCACCCGTTCCGCTACCTATACCGAGTGAGAAAAATGTATTGCCAGATTTATTCAGAATTTTCGATTGTATTTTATCAATGACGAGTCTAGGTGTTCAAAACACACCGATACATTAACTCACCCGTTCCGCTACCTATACCGAGTGAGAAAAATGTATTGCCAGATTTATTCAGAATTTTCGATTGTATTTTATCAATGACGAGTCTAGGTGTTCAAAACACACCGATACATTAACTCACCCGTTCCGCTACCTATACCGAGTGAGATAAATGTATTGGCAGATTTATTCAGAATTTTCGATTGCATTTTATCAATGACGAGTCTGGGAAAGACTTGTTCTGCCCAGGCTCTATCCACTTCTGTTTTTCTGCATTTTCGACAGAAGAGTTGAAAGATTTGCTTGTAGTAGTCGCCGTTCGTTGTTATGCTTCTCATTTTTCCCAGTTCTGCAAGTGAAAATAAAAATGAAATGAAATACATAAATAAGATAGATATTGGATAATAATTATGAAGGGGTGCAACATATTATGCAATTAACAATTATTGTGTAATCAGAATGTCAACCTATTGATCCAAATGGAAATGAAATGTCGGTTACAGCAAACTGGTCTGAGTTATAGGCCTACTTTTGCGTCGGTTTCATTTTAGAGGTTGATTTAAATAAAATAGGCGTCCATTACATTGTATAATGATGACGATGACATTCTATTCACCCATCATGGTAGCCACTAGCGCGCACCCCCCCCCCGAAAAGAAATCAACCATGGTATATTTTCATTGTATATAATATAATATTTGAATTTTCAGGAATTTCATTCTTTTCTCAAGGATTTCCTTTTTACTAAAGTCAAGTAACACATTCAAAACTGAAAAATCGACCCAAGTAGGTATAATGGATGGTGGATTTACGATACTTTCTCATATCGCATTTTAATGTATAGGAAAATGCACCTGCTAGCACTAAACATAGACATGGGAAGAAGTTCATATTTCCTAAAGGCATTTGAGTTTAATAAGTAATTCTACTTACCTATACTTCTTCCCGAAATCTAGAGCAAAATAAGAATTATCGGGTTTTAATTTTGTAACACCAACTCAACAGAATTGTACAATCTTAGTTTGGCAGAGAATATTAAGACGATAATAACAAGTCTTCTTAACGCCAATGCTCGGCTCCTGCCCATGCTCAATATGCTATATACATCTTTATCGGTGGTATGTCAGAACTTTGCCCCCGCGGTCAAAGGCCAAGTTCGACGACGTTATCGGGTGAGAGGCTCACAAGAAGAGGCCAAAGAATAAATGCAAAACAAGTATTTGGTCCGATAACCGCACTTGATGAATAGAATTGTTATTCATTAACGTAGATTCAGTGACCAATGCATTTTTTTTTTAGATTTCTCAATGTGCTTATTCCACAACAGAAATATCAATATAAATTGTAACTCACGTCTATCATGCCTATAGAGCCTTTTATCAATGAGGCCGCAGACAAGTGGACTTTTCTATTCCAGTGTGTTACATTCCTTTTGTTTTGTTTCAATATATGAAAAATATTTACTGTGAATGACATTCATTTTACCGTTTTATCAGCTACTATAATTTCATTTATAGAGACCTGAATAAAATAAATTTCATTAATCAATTACATACTCATAATTCTATATTTTTCTATAATTCTATATTTACATACTCATTGTAGTAATATTGTAGTAATCATTGCAAATACTAAATTGTTTCCTACTTTTGTACGCGCTATGGTACTTTTTGTTTTTAGCGCCTCAAAATACCCATTATTATTATTTATTATTATAACTCTATATTGCATTCAATTTAATTCCATTCTAAACGTCAATTTCCTTCCGACGCATTACTCTAAATCTCCTTCTCAATATCTTGTTCAGCATGATGATGAATATCATACACACCTAAAGCTCGCAGGGTTAGACAAATCTTTCAACAACCTCTTCGGCAAAGCCGAATATCAACATTCACATTTATCATATGTACGTTCACCAGACTGCTACACTATTGTATGATAACCAAATAACGTTTTGCATGGTAATACTTAACTCAATAATGAAATGAAAATTATCACGATCATAAAATATTCATTTTAGTCTTGTTTATTATACAAAAAAATCGAATCACAAACAAATCAGACCAGATATTATTCAGCAAATACGCATTCAAAAATATGAATATATAGATTGTGAAAATATGAAATATGAAATATCTTATATAAAACTTATTCCACAATGTCATCGCGACACATTCCGTAAATGTGTTGATGTTATGTTTTGCAAATGGGCTTTGTATAATTTACTTATCAGTAAATCAGGTAAGATACAAAAGACGTAAATCTTGAGCTTTAGTGTTCTTTTTGGGTTGGTAATCCCATGACCATAATCATAAATAAAATCAGTACATCCCTGGCGAAGGGTGATTATGATGATCAATTTTCATTGAAAACCAATTAAAAAGAATCAGATGGACAAAAACAGTTTTCTTGACATATACATGTATAGAAGCATAGGTTCTAAAAATCCACCTTCACATTCGATTTTTTTTGTTTTGAATAATATTTTAATTTTCTTCCTCTTTAAAATCAATAAGTTTACAATCTCAATTCATATAATAAAGATTCTTTGCATGTATACAATCAAACAAATGAATATATCAATGAGATTACAATTTTTTTAATGATTACAAATGAAATTAAACTGCCAAATTTCTCTTCTATAACAATGTGAAAGCAGAGGAAAAAACCCATATCAAACGACAAAATAACAAAGAAAAAAAAACTTTGTAAAGGATGACTTTTTTCCCTGAATAGAATAGAAATAATCTCTTTTGCACATAATAATTGTAAAATAAATAAATTTTAAAAGGGATGAAATATTATTTCAAAGGTTAATAAGAGGAAGATTATTATCATAAAACATTCCTATACACACTCACCTAAACCCCCATACCCCCTCCCCCTCATCTCTCTCCCCAAACACTCACACAAGCTCACTTCAACTCACCATCACCCACAGCTCCCCCCCCCCTCTTCCCAGTCATAGAACTCACACATCCATCTACACACGTACACCCACACACGATGCATCCGGCTCTGGTACAACTATCTGTATTTGAACAAATAAACAACACAAAACAGAAATAACATGAAACAACCAATACATCCATGGTATTAAGAAAGGTGTGCATTGATTTGTTCCCATTTCCTTAAGTGCATCCCCAGCTTCCCTTTTTTAAACGCTATTTGATATTCCATGTCTCTAAACTCTTTAACCAAATGTGTCACTTTCTGTACGGTTGGCAATATTCCTTGTTTTCTTGAACTAAAAATAATATACTTGATTAAGAATATAATACAGTTTATTAAAGCTACCCTTGTAGTATTTCTAGATATCCCCATGAAAATTGTTTTCCAATTGTCAGCGCCAAGTTCATTCAGTTGAAATATTTTACTCATCTCTTCCTATAATTGCTTAACTTCAGGACAATGAAAAAATAAATGTTGGTAAGTCTCAACTTCTTTTTTTTACAAAAGGAGCACAAATTATCTGTCTCAAAACCAAATGTAAAAAGTTCCCTTTTCATGTACACAGCCCCTTTTAATTGTTTGTATTGAAATTCTCTGCGTTTATTGCATAGCATTGCACATTTCAGTCTCAGAAATACTTCTTTCAGTTCCCCCATTCCCAAATTATATTCGGATTGCCCATCTGTAACATGAAATACATAATCAATTTGAAAATTTTCAATGAAGTGGTCATATATCCGTCTAGATTTTATATCACATAGTTTCTGAACATGCCCACATATCATCAATTGAATTTCAAAGTTGTCTGTATCCATTTCCATAAAATCACCTTGTATCCACTCTTCTGTTATTACTGAAAATATCTTTTGAATTTTGAGCAAGTTTTCAGCTGAAAATTTTAGATTATACCAATATGACTGGTCTTAATTGACCTCCAACTATTATATCCGAGACCTTAACTATACCTTTCTGAAATAATTCAATATCAAAAAGGTCTTATTATTGAGGCATATACGCTTGTTATTAAAAATAATGGGATTACTTTTCCCTCCAAAATGTCTACACTTATCCAATTCGTGCCATGCCTTCAACATATCTTTGTAAAATAATGGTATTCCTTTCAAATTCATTCTACTCGTATCATAATCACACAGAAATATGATTCGACCACAGAAATATGATTCGAATGAACCCATTTTGAGAAGTATAGCCCCCTCTTAGACAAGAAGTGTGCATTAATAGAGAAGATGTACCACGAACAAAATAATCATCTCGCGCCTTATTATTTTACATTTACAACGAACAATAAAAACATATTGATTATATAACCAATTATTTATTCATTTATTGGTATATATGCACATAAAAATTGGCCAGCAGCACATGCTGAAAGCGTCAATGGTCAATTTACAAAAGTTCATGAAGTACAAATATACAGATATAACAAAGCAAATGAACAAAAACGTAGTTACAGTATCAATTTTGAATCATTTTTGTTTGTTAATTCAACTTTTAAATAAATTGCTTTAGACTTTTTCTACTTATTAATGAATTCGTTTGATTATTTATTTGATAACCGAATCACTTATGTATTCATTAATTTGTATAAAATTTATATGATTTCTCTATAATTCCGTATACGTATGCTGTAAAAATAAATTTCTTTGATGCAAGAGCAATGAAGATAATCTCCGAACTTCCATATAAGGTAGGTAAGTCGCCATAGACCAATCAGCCATGGTATCGGTCAGGCACTCAAGCATGAGCACACCCTCACGCCATACACACATCCCGACTGGAAAAAACACAGTGTCTCACAATGTATGCCACAGTATGTTCACAGTGTGGAACACATTGTAAATCAACCTTCATATTTGAGCATTTCAACACACTTTCACTACATACACATATCCCTACTGGAAAAAACACAGTGTGTTTACAGTGTGGAACACAATGTGAAATCACCTTCACACTGTTCAATTTGAGCATTTCAACACTTTTTCAGTACATACACATATCCCTATTGAAGAGAACACGCTGCCCAACAGTGTGTTCACAGGGTGGAACGCAATGTGGAATCCCCTTCACATTCTTAAATTTGAGCATGTCAACACACCTTCACTCCATACACACATCCCTACTGGACAGAACACAGTTCCCCACGGTGTGTGCCACAGTGTGTTCACAGTGTGGAACACAATGTGACTTCACCTTCACGTTGTTAAATTTGAGCATTCCAACACACCTTCACTCCATACACATATCCCTATTGAAGAGAACACAGTGTCCAACAGTGTGTCCAATATGTTCACAGTGTGGTACACAATGTGAAATCCCCTACACATAGATAAATTTGAGCATATGTCAACACACATTCACTCCATACACACATCCCTATTGGAAAAAACACAGTGTCTCACATTGTATGCCACAGTATGTTCACAGTGTGGAACACAATGTGACTTCACCTTCACGTTGTTAAATTTGAGCATTCCAACACACCTTCACTCCATACACATATCCCTATTGAAGAGAACACAGTGTCCAACAGTGTGTCCAATATGTTCACAGTGTGGTACACAATGTGAAATCCCCTACACATAGATAAATTTGAGCATATGTCAACACACATTCACTCCATACACACATCCCTATTGGAAAAAACAGTGTCTCACATTGTATGCCACAGTATGTTCACAGTGTGGAACACATTGTACATTAACCTTCACATTGTTAAATTTGAGCATTCCAACACACCTTCACTCCATACACATATCCCTATTGAAGAGAACACAGTGTCCAACAGTGTGTCCAATGTGTTCACAGTGTGGTACACAATGTGGAATCCCCTTCACATTCTTAAATTTGAGCATGTCAACACACTTTCACTACATACACGTATTTTAGAACACGCTGTCCAACAGTGTGTCCACAGTGTGTTCACAGTGTGGAACACAATGTAAAATCACCTTCACATTGTTAAATTTGAGCATTCCAACACACTTTCACTACATACACATATCCCTATTGAAGAGAATACAGTGTCCCATAATGTGTGCCACAGTATTTTCACAGTGCGGAATACAATGTGAAATCACCTTCACATTGTTAAATTTGAGCATTCCAACACACTTTCACTCCATACACACATCCCTACTGGAAAAAACACAGTGTGTTCACAGTGTGGAACACACAGTGTGGAACACAATGTGAAATCCCCTTCACATTGCTAAATTTTAGCATATGTCAACACACCTTCACTCCATACACACATCCTACTGGAAAAAACACATTGCCCCACATTGTGTTCACAGTGTGGAACACAAAGTGAAATCCCCTTCACATTGTTAAATTTGAGCATGTCAAAACACTTTCACTCCATACACGTATTCCTATTGAACAGAACACGCTGTCCAACAGTGTGTCCACAGTATACTCACAGTGTGGAACAACAATGTGAAATACCCTTCACATTGTTAAATTTGAGCATTCCAACACACCTTCACTCCATACACACATACATACTCGAGAGAACACAGTGTCCAACAGTGTGTCCACAGTGTGTTCACAGTGTGGAACACAATGTGAGATCCCCTTTACATTGTTAAATTTGAGCATGTTAACACACCTTCACTCCATACACATATCCCTATTGGACCGAACACACTGTCGAACCGTGTGTTCACAAATGTGCTCACAGTGTGGAACACAATGTGAAATCCCCTTCACACTGTTCAATTGAGCATTCCAACACACCTTCACTCCATACACACATCCCTACTGGACAGAACACAATGTCCCATAGTGTTTGCCACAGTATGTTCACAATGTGGAACACAAATTAAAACCACCTTCACATTTATAAATGTGAGCACTCCAACACACCTTCACTCCGTACACACTCGAGAGAACACAGTGTCCTACAGTGTGTGCCACAGTGTGGAACACATTATGAAATCACCTTCACATTGTTAAATTTGCGCATGTCGGCAGTGTGAATCACATATTCATAGTCGACCGCGTAAACACGCTGTGAGCTGTCACACTGTCGAGGTGTCCACAGTGCGAACATATCTCCATTGTTGAATTCGGACATTTTAACAGTGTGTATAACATTTCTACTATAACAGGTTAGTAGTGTTAACAAAAAAATATAGGGTTTTCAAAAATAATTCATGTAAAGAACTGAACCCCCTCAAAAAAGTTTGGAAATCTGGGTTTGGCTATTAATTTCTCCCAACTCCCAATTTTATACAATGCATATTTTGGTATCATTCAAAATATCATGTAATTCTCTTTAAAATGATACCATGCTTGTTATGACCATGCCATTACGAAAAGAGCAGGATTCAAAAGTGTTGGATGAGGTTCGAATTAAAAAGCTGCAAAACGAGCAGAATTAACATGGTTGAGTCGTGCTTTAAAATACCCATGCATGTTTATTTGTTTGTTTGTTATGTATTTGCTTTTGCAAAGGTGTGTTTGATTCCATGTTAATGTTGATGTTATGGTGCATGAAAACATAACAAATCACTGAGAAACTCACTTATCACCAAGAAAAAATGAACAGCGACTTTTAATATTATGTCATTTTGCAGCTTTTGAATTTTGTCCTTGTCCCATATTTCAAGGCACTGCACCTCCTTAAGAACCATAATCATATCATATAGAGTATCATTTTAACGATAATTAAAATGTTCTATTCATTTGTATCAATCAAACATTAATATTTACTAAAAAAAACCGAGGAGGGATTATCGATCAAAGCCAGATTTCTAATTTTTTTTAGGAGTATATTATTGGAACCTATTTTGATAGACACAAGGTAGGAGTTTTGACCAGAAAGATGGTTATAAATATTATGTTATTCACAATGTCACATTGGAGTTATTTTAATCACGCGTCTAGATTGAATAAATAATTAGCATCTATTCTGGGATCTTCCTTTGATTGCGATTCTTCATAAATAGTAACTTAATCCGATAGGTATACCGATTCTGAACTATTTCCGTCCTTAATGGCATGTGATATCAAATTCCGTGTTTACCTACTGGAAAAACAACATTAAATCCTCCAAATTTGGATTGACACAATGTCACACAACTTAGATAATATAGCTCGTCATAGTAAAAAAAACTACTTGTTATACTACAATGCCGACAGCCACTCATTGAACAACGGGACGACACGACATTTCCTCTGGTGACAATTACTCCGGGATTTATTTCGTCTAGTATATAGGTTCAGGGTAAGGGTTGCAATGGGGTATTACGTTGGCTTAGGGTTAGCAGGGTAAAGTACAAATCCAGTGTTGGTCATTCCCAGTAGTGTTTAAAAATTTACAGCGGAGCAATTATCGCCGGAGAAAATGTCATGGAACCCATTGAACCCGAAAATTGTAATGAGCAATCATTCATTCCAGGTGAAAATAAAAATGATGTAACATGTATTTGAGAAGAATTTCTCTATTTTGACCTCTGCCTGGTGTTTCGCTTTATACCTTTCATAAATGAATCCAATACTCAGTTGGCCTCTATTCTTTTGATATATATTTGTTGATTTTTCGAATTTCTACGCTGGTCTGCCGGTTACACTGTGTGTACAATAAATAAATAAAGTAATGTACAAATTTATAGTCTCCAGAAGCAATCTTCTACAGTCATAAATTGTTGTCTGTGTAAATGGCATGTTTTTATTTGCTTATTTGCTCTATATATTTTTAGTGCGTATTTAGATTTCCTCCCCCTATCTCCTGAAGTTTTCGTTATTAACAAGTTACCCTTGTTATTCTCTATAAAAATATAACAATGAAGGATTTTTTAGGCTCGCTTACTACGCTTGCTCGCCGCATTTCTTTAAAATCACACACACCTAGCAGGACGTTTTTTGACCATCATCTTTGCTCGCTCGCTTCGCTCGGTCGCATTTGGACATTGACTGTAATTCAGTAGTTAGTATAACAACAAAACAATTACAATATCCATCGAAAAAAAATCGGAATAGACCTTCAACTGTCATCACCAAAAGTGATGGATGGTAGTATTAAGTTAAAATTATACCCCTGTTTATACATAGCCCTTGTTGTGATGATTACACACCATAGACATGTATTACTAATTGCTATAGTATGTATCTCTATACGTTACATACACATCACCTGAAAGACGTTGTTGATCACTATTCTGTCATCTAACTAATTAAAATTTTCTCACTCGATTCGCTCGCTCGTAGAAGAACATATATGTAACTGTATTTCAGTTGTATATATCAGAACATGCCTTGAACTGAAATATTGTAGTATTTTGTACACCCCCATCCCCTCCCTGCTGCTTGGATCGGATTTACGCCACTGAATTGATTGAATCTCTGAATCTACATGAAAACAAAATAATGTTTAATGTACGTTTTACCCAGACACCAGAGATACTATCAATACATTGCGCTAAAATTTGACTTGATTTGCTCAATGACTAAGTACAATAATAAGTTTTAAAACTGGTTTCTGCAAAGAGAAACAAAAGTGGTGGAACCTGAATTTAAAACAGGGCTTGTATTTCTTAGGTCCCTGAAAAGATACGAATGGTATAATGATTAATCCATTGTTTATCATCAAATAACATTAGCCCAATACTGTTGAGACCAACTATATAGCAAATCTCATGTCTCAGGGACATTGTATCATGAAACCCGCATACATTAGTAATTCCGAAGCTTCATTATTCTAAAGGTTCGGTTATTTCGAAGGATCGTATTTCCGAAGGTTTGTAATTCCGAAGATTCGTAATTCCGGAGGTTCGTTAATCCGAAAACGAAATAAGGTTCGTAATTCCGAAGGTTCGTTATTCCGAAAACGTAATAATTAACGAACCTTATTTCGTTTTCGGACTAACGAACATTCGAAACATTGAACCTTATTTCGTTTTCGGATTATCGAACCTTCGGAATAACGCCACAATTGTTCGGATTAACGAACATCGAGGTATAGGCAATTTACGTGTTTCGGAGTTACGAACCTTCGGAATTACGAAGTGTAACCATGAAACCGACTATAATCGGTTCTTCGACTTTACTTGCAGTAGGTCTATGGCTTGCTCTACTCTGTCTACTGTAATTGCTTAATCGCATTATTCTTCAATCTAGTATTTTGTTTGAGAATTGACGATTACGAGACTCTTAGCACAAACAATAGCTTGGATTGTAAACCCGTGCATACACCAATGATAATATGATATATCGTTATGAACATTTGAATTCACTGTAGTGGTGCCGTGGTCGAGTGGTTTAAAGCGGCAAGCGCCTGGCTATACAAGCGGCAAGCGCCTGGCTATGCCCGTGAGCAAGGGATTTAATTTGCAAATGCTCTGTTATCCTGCGTTCAAATAAATGGAAATGCTATATGCATTATTTGTAACTAGGAGCGCACTTGTTTAAAAAGAAAAGAAAAAAAAATCATTGTACTGTTCAAAAATTGATTTAACTGAATTTATTTTTCCCATGATGTACGACTTTGTTTACAACAATTTTCCCTTCTTAAGATTTGGAGTGTCAATTCTCTGTCAGACATGCGCATACGGTCACAACAATTACCATACGTACAAGAATGATGTGTTTGTTTTGCCACACTGCGAAAACAGCAATGTAAAACCTACACCGCAAGTGTTTAAAGAGGACGACAACACCAGGGTGTTAGGTCAACACCACTGACGTTTTATAACACTTTCCCATCTCACTGATTGCTTATAAAAGCACCGTAGTTTTAATGGGTGCGTACAGAACCCTAGGAATGGGGGGTGCTGGTCTATAGAAGAAAAAATGACGAATATAAAAGGGTTTTTCATTAAAAAAATTGAAGGGGATTATGGTTAGATTTCTTCTTTTTAGCATACCTACCTGATTTCCATGGGGTGCTGTGTAAGGTGTACGCAGCACCCTATGAGACACCGTTTGTACCAAAATTATATAGAACAATTATTATTTAACAAATAATACCAATTATATATATATATATGTATGTATATATATATATATATATATATCTATATATATATATATATATATATAATTTCATTTTATTTATAAATGATTACTATTTTATAATTTTACAATTTTCATTATTTATATATAATTACAAGCCGGCCACGCTTCATTATTTATAAATAATAGCAATTCAACCCTCCATAATTTATAAATAATTATCATTTGTTTTCCATTATTTATAAATAATGATTATTTATAAATAATGGAATGTCGAGCTATTATTATTTACAAATAATAAAGTATTACTTGGAATTATATATGAATAATTAGAAATGTTATTTATACAATAGTAATTATTTACAAATAAAATGTAAATTATATTTGAATAAAAGTTATTGTTTAATAAACAATGATTATACAATAAATAATTGTTCTATATAATATTGGTACAATCGGCGCCTCATAGCACCCTTATGCAAATCTTGGGTGTGCTGCTTCAGCACCCTCTCTTCCCATGCAGGGGCATGGAAGGATAGCCTGTCTACATGCAGTATTGTACAACTAGTCTGGTCTGTTAGCGTCAAAAATGCCCTACTTGTGGACACGGTGGACAAAAGCGTGATTTTTTCTCCAGACCTTTGTTTATGTATAAGAATTAAGAATGGGGTATGCTCCAAAAAATCTGGCTGCAGGAACAGTGAAAAAATGGGTGAAAATGTCAGAATTTATGAGTTCAGATTTGTCTGATATATAGACTAGCGCTAGTGCAAAACTCAATAGCAGTGCATTATTTTGCATTGGATTAGTTCTTGAATTCAGACCCTTTTTGAACAGATCTTCTGTTTGTCCTCGCATCTCAATGCACCAAGTATCTGAATGAAGATGCTAACCAAGCCGAAGGGAACGGTGGAGGGGGTTGAATGTTGGTGTGTATGTACATATTTTGGTCTTGGGGTAAAGGTGTGCAAGACACATTTTTTGCATGTGTTGGAAATTGTGTTGCCATCGTAACAGTGTATTATTTCAAAAATAAGGTAAAAATCTTGCAGTTAGAACCAGTTCCTCTGTTTTTAACCGATTCTCATGAAATTTGGCACACACATCGGTCTTGAGGTGAAGATGTCTAAGGCACACTTTTGTGTGTCTTTCAGAAATCTTGTTGCCATGGTAACAACATATTATCTGGTGAAAATTAGGAAAAACCCTTACAATTCAAACTGTTTCATCAGTTTTCAATCAATTTTCATGAAATTTGGCACACACATTGGTATTGAAGTAAAGATGCACAAGGCACTTTTTGTGTGTGTTTCCAAAATTGTGTTGCCATGGGAACAACACATATGGCAAAATTGAGGTAAAAACCTTGCAATTTGAACTATTTCATCAGTTGTTTTTTTTTAACCAATTCTCATGAAATAATTGTGGCTCACACATTGGCCTTGAGGTAAAGATGTGCAAGAACCTTTTGTCAGAGAGTGCATTGCCTTGGTAACCACATTTAGCCAGAAATATGGGGAAAACTCATTTTGGATCAGTCTACCTCTCAGTTTTCAGCCTGTGCTCATAAAAGTTGACACAAATATTCATTTTGGGTAAAGATTCATATTCAGTATTAAAAGGGAATCAAGCCTTGGTCCTAATGTTGTGTGCATGGAAAAGGAGAAAAATAAGAATGGTGAAAGTTTTAAAGAAATCGGACAAGCAAAATATAGTTATGGCTGCTTTAAAATTAAGATCCCTAAGGCTACAAGTATGTAGAATTCAAATTGGCAACTGGGTAAGTAAATTATGACAAGGGGTGGGGCCGCAAGGACAACTTTCCCATAAGACTAGTAGTTATCAGGATTTTTGGTTTTCTCCTAAATCCCTATCCCATTGGCGGGGGCCGTAGTATAAACCGGGTAGTATGTTTTATGTCCTCATGAAAGAAAGATATAATTTGAAGTAAAACTTTTGAAAAAAGAAATTTTAGCTAATTAATTATTCCAGTACATGGAATAGTGGTCCTTGCCTTCTTAAATCACTGTGACATCACATATGCGGTCAATTTGAAGTCTTCATGGGTATAGTGATTACCAATGTTTATAAGTTTAATATGTTCACAACTTTGTTATGGTTTGTCCGATATTGTTCAAACTTTGACCTATAAACTTGTCTGATTTTTCATTTTCCTCTAAAAACAAGTGTTTATTTGGGTTAGATTCCCCTTTATAATGTCATATAATAGTGCAGGGTATTAATCACCTTCAATAATATTTATTGGCTTTTTTTTTGGGGGGGGCGGAGAAGGTCCTTAAAAACTGACAACATAAAAATATAGAAGGTTAAAGGCCATGACCATGAGGAACTTAAACACTCTTAAAAATCACCCCTTACATCTTTTATTTGGGGGGGGGCTTTAGAAAATTGCCACATAAAGATTAAAATGAAATTATAACGACTAGGAACTTAACCCCCCCCCCCACAAAAAAAAGGGAAATCCTTTACACTTCAGCATATTAATTTAAAGCCTCAAACATTCTGCTTTGAAAAAAAAAGTTTCCGGTGTCCAATTAATCAATGTTTCATTTGAAGCATGAAGCAGGGGCTGTCACAGAAATATACTGAAAAAAATAAATGAAAGAAAATATGAGGCTAAAATCTATTGTGCACTTAGGTATATTTTTGATATGGTATGTTACTGAGTCATGGATTTGCAAGTGAATTTCTAAAACAAGTGCAGATATTTTTGTATATATTTATATTTCTATAATAATTAGTTGCATGATTAAAGGTACACTTTAAAATATGTCAGAAAAAATATACTTAAAGAGAGACAGGAAACAGAAGGAGATGGCATGGTGAAGCTCAAAATCAAGAGTGATGTGAAAGTTAAAAAGAAAGAGTAGGAACGGAATATGGATAAAAGGCTGAGTAGGAGAATATAAATAAACAATGGTTAATTGGGTACTGTAAACAATTTTTTTATCAAATCAGAATGCATTAAGCTTCAAATGAATGGTCTGAAGTGCAAACGACTCTTCTTACCTTTGGAGGGGGGGGATTTCTGCTAAAAAGTATTATCAGCCCCCTATTTTTTCGGGGGGGGGTAATTTCTTGGTCATAATCCTTTAACAGTAATTTTAATGAGGTCATTTTCTAAAGACCCACCCCCCAAAAAAGAGTAATGTCTAGCTTTAAAAATGCATTGACCCCTGAGGGACAAAGGTGTAGACTGGTTTGAGCATGGGGAAGTAGAACTAAAAGTGGTATGGGGAGGGGTGCACATCTTGGGGAGGTGGAACTAAGGTTTGGAAAATCAGCTGTTGAAAGTAGAAGGGGTACACATTTTGTTTTGCTTGCCAGTGTTGGAATTCCTCTGCTGCAGCAGAAGGTTTCATATTCACCCAGTGTACCTCCAGCCTATATGCCCTTAAGGGGATGCGTTTTTTAAGAGTGTTTATAATATTTATGTTTCTAATGGCCACTGCCTTTAACCTTTGATGTCAGATTTAAAGGACTAATCCTGCCCCTTCCCCCCAAACCCAGAAATATTAATGAAGGTGATTAATACCCCCACATTCTAATGCAGAGAAGATATTTAGAATTTAATATGAATCTTTACCCTAAGATGAATATTTCTTCCAATTTTTATGAGCACTGACTAAAAACAGGGGAAGAAGTTTGATCCACAAGTTTTCCTACATTCCTGGCTATCATAATACCCTGGTAATGCACACTCTGACAAATGCAAAAAAAAAGTTTCTTGCACATCTTTACCCCAAGGCCAATGTGTGAGCCAAATTTCACGAGAATTTGTTCAAAACTGATGAAGTAGTTCAAATTGCAAGGTTTTTACCTCAATTTTGCCATATGTGTTGTTCCCATGGCAACACAATTTTGGAAACACACACAAAAAGTGCCTTGTGCATCTTTACTTCAATACCAATGTGTGTGCCAAATTTCATGAAAATTGATTGAAAACTGATGAAACAGTTTGAATTGTAAGGGTTTTTCCTAATTTTCACCAGATAATATGTTGTTACCATGGCAACAAGATTTCTGAAAGACACACAAAAGTGTGCCTTAGACATCTTCACCTCAAGACCGATGTGTGTGCCAAATTTCATGAGAATCGGTTAAAAACAGAGGAACTGGTTCTAACTGCAAGATTTTTACCTTATTTTTGAAATAATACACTGTTACGATGGCAACACAATTTCCAACACATGCAAAAAATGTGTCTTGCACACCTTTACCCCAAGACCAAAATATGTACATACACACCAACATTCAACCCCCTCCACCGTTCCCTTCGGCTTGGTTAGCATCTTCATTCAGATACTTGGTGCATTGAGATGCGAGGACAAACAGAAGATCTGTTCAAAAAGGGTCTGAATTCAAGAACTAATCCAATGCAAAATAATGCACTGCTATTGAGTTTTGCACTAGCGCTAGTCTATATATCAGACAAATCTGAACTCATAAATTCTGACATTTTCACCCATTTTTTCACTGTTCCTGCAGCCAGATTTTTTGGAGCATACCCCATTCTTAATTCTTATACATAAACAAAGGTCTGGAGAAAAAATCACGCTTTTGTCCACCGTGTCCACATAATTCCGCTAACTGACCAGACTAAACGCCTACTTAGCGAGTTGTACGCGATCAAATGGGAGGCTGAATGTCATACAATCGTACCGTTGCACACAAGACGTACCATCCAAAATGTACCACTGCACGGCTTTAGGAGGTGACGTCACAATGCGATTTCATTGAATAAGGTGACAATGCGCGTACAGCTCGCTGGCTAAATGCGCAATGATGCTGTCCAAGATCATGTGCGCTTGTGGGCCCGGCTTGTGGGATTTTGCTTTTCGCTTTCAATATTTTTGCTCCCTTTTTATAGATTACTGGAGGGAAAAACTCTTTGTTTTTTCATATTTTCGCTAGATTCCGAGGCGTTGTACAACACAAATAGCGAATATTCTTATTCGTGCAATGGTGCGAGATTTCGCATTCGGTGAAAGAATGAAACGCTCTATTCAACTCGGCTAACGCCTCGTTGAATAGAGCATCTTTCTTTCACCTCATGCGAAATCTCGCACCATCGCACTCATGCCTATTCGCTATTTGTATACTAGCATGGAAATTACCCCCCCCCCCCCCTTCCGTCCTCTCATCGAAAAATGGCGAAAATGGAAAGATGGTTAAAGAAAATTAAACCAGAGATAAACATGGAGAGTGGCTTGGTTGTCAATCATGGGGGGATGGGGGAGATAGATCCCCCAATATATATTGGCCTGTATGTACCACTCCCCCGATAATTTACACACAGCAAAAACTGTGGTGTTAACCGGTGTACATAAAGGACCACATCCGTTATTTTACATCGGTGTTAAATTGGTGGTGTTAGTTTTACACCTATAGGTGTTATTACAACACCTATGGTTGTTACATTTACACTCTTTGGTGTTCAATCTCTAGGGTGTTATTTTAACACCTCAGGGTGTGGTCCTCTATTAACACCAATTGGTGTCAGTTTTAACACCACAGTTTTTACAGTGCAGTAGAACATTATAATATGCAAGTATGATCATGGTTATAAGGAAGGTGTAGAAGATGATGATGATCATGGTGGTGGTAAGTTATAGCATTTTCATTTATTTCAATACAGGATAAAAGAACTATGTCGATTAAACTCCTTGCTCACACTGTAAAAACTGTGGTGTTAAAACTGACACCTATTGGTGTTAATAGAGGACCACACCCTGAGGTGTTAAAATAACACCCTAGAGATTGAACATAACACCAAAGAGTGTAAATGTAACAACCATAGGTGTTGTAATAACACCTATAGGTGTAAAACTAACACCACCATTTTAACACCGGTGTAAAATAACTGGTGTGGTCCTCTATGTACACCGGTTAACACCACAGTTTTTGCTGTGCATGGGCAGAGGTGCCATGGCCGATCGAATCCCGGACTTCTAAATGGCTATCAGCGGCCACTGCACTTTCACGTTTATAATCAGAACTATCGATTTTTTTTGCATTTTTTATGTTTATGTTAATTTTAAGAAACCATTCCTTTGAGAAACTTTTCAAAAAAGATGAATGGAGAAAGAAAAGAATTCCAGGATGAAATAAATTAGAATCTTATGTTTAACATTAACATTGTCTTTTCAATTACCCCTCCCCTCAACCAAGCGAATCGGTGTGTGCCCTGATTATTTTACCACCAATTTGTTGAATATCAGTTCATTTTCGTTGGTATTCTTTATTCTGGTTTATGGTGGAAACAAAGTCTAGAAATGCAAAATACATAAATGAGATTTTTTTTATCCCTCACATAAAACGATATTTGCATCATACAGTCACCCCCCAACCATGAATACCAATCGACACCCGTAGAAAGGCAATGAGCGGACTAGAGGGGCGTGGTCGTTACCCTCAACCACCAATCTCGCTTCCACCTCATTGGTGGAAATGCCGAGTCACGTGCCCCCTGGGGCAGGTTGCCGAAAGACTAGCAATCAAAATGTAACCCAAGAAAAACCAATCGAATGCGTCGTTAGTGACTTGCGCTTGATTTTTTTAGCTGTTTTTAAACGCAACTTTTTTCTGCACAAGACCCCTGGACTAGCATTGTGCCGCTGGAAATATTCTGTAGAAACTTTCGACGAAAACATCTATATAGTCAATGGTTCTTGTGCTCAGAATATATTCCAGACGGCGTGAGGTGATACAAAATCCGAGCTCCTAGTCCACCATCAAACAGACATAAGACGTAAGTTGATCCAGACCGTGTTTTCAATCTTCATTTTAACTAACGATGCTAACGCTGTTAATATATTTAAAGTTATGCCTAAAACTTCTTTTTTTAATCTAAAATTGATCATATCTTATGTTTGTTGGCCCATTGATGGTATTTCTTTATTCATGATCTGGTGAGAAAAAGTTGTAAAATGCTAATATTAGTTTTGATACACTTTGTTGTGCAAAGTATTTCTATTTCTATTTCCTTTATACTTCATTTTCCTTTCTCTCAACCGCTTAGAGGCAATTTGCGAATTTGCGGTATATAAAATTGTTATTTTTATCATTATTTATTTTACATGATAATAATATGATGCTCGTAATTTTCCGATCTTATCATGCTTATATCGAATTTAGGACTTGCAGTTCGCCCCACCATCACTGTTTTGCTCAATATTTTTTTTATAGTTTGCTTTATTAACGCTTAATATGTATATTTCCAATCTATGTTGAATATATTGATCTGAGCTTTGAGAATAAGGAATTCAGAATTTTGATATCGTTATTTTAGAGTCTATTTCATTTTTTGTATCATGATTATCACTCATGTTTTCATTAGTATTGTTTAAACGTATTTTCCTTAGCTTCCAAAATTATTACAATCGGTCAGAAAAGAAGTAGTAGGAGAGATATAGTAGTCTGCTGCAATCGACAGATCACCTCTTGTTTTGTACAGTGCGTCCCAGAAAAAACGAAACCGAGATTTAGCGATGATTCATCATAACTTAATCATAAATACAATAGACAAATGACCTAACAATGTAAAGCTGAGAATCCCCTCTTTCATCTGATATTGATTAGATTATTCCTCATTCACGCATGAGTGAGCAAAAACAATTCGAAGAAAGGATGCCAAAACCCATTTGACGGGGGTATCTGAATTTCAAAAAGAAAATCACATGCCTAAAAGGTTCAATATCTGCTCTTTTGTTTGATACCTTAATCACCGAAAATGGTCAAGAAGAAGTTATGATCCCTCGAAACAATGCTTGTATTTCCATGATGTGTTTTCACCGGTTTCCCACAGAAGCTATCGCACGGTAACAAAAGACTTAATGCATGGCTGATCGTCAACAAAACGGAGTGTTGAGTGAGTTTGAACGCTAGCCTGTAAAACCTGTTCATTTAATGAAATTATTGAAATTCAAGCCTTATTTCAAATAACCAGCACTTTGTTATTTCTTGACCATTTTCTGGAATTGAGGTATCCAATTAAAGAGCAGATATTGAACTTTTTAGAAATGTTGTTTTCTTTTTAAAACCCAGATACGACCCGACAAGTGAATTTTTGGTATCCCCTTTTCAAATTGTTTTTGCTCACTTACGTGTGAATGAGAAATAAGCTATAAGATAAAAGAGGGGATTCTGAGCTTTAAAATGGTAGGTAATTTGTTTATTGTATTTGTGATTAAGTTATGATAAATCATCGATAAATCTCGATTTCGTTTTTTGAGGGACTGTATTTCAGAGTGTTCTTTATCATTATGAGATTGTTTATTTTTATTCACAATAAAAACTACATAAATATGAAAACGAAATAAGCATTGTATGAACAAAATAATATGTAGCAATACCTCAACAAAATAATGAATGTAAAAAAATATAGAAAATAAATCATAGGGATAAACCGTTTAAGATTGGCTGTGAATAGCCAATCTGCCCCCAGGTCTCGAGTATTGCTATTAAAGTTTCTATGACATTATTATAAATTAATGTAAAATATGAAAATTAAATAATTAGGATGTATGAACATTCGATGCAAGGTCAGATATCACTCTCATCTTTCACAGCTCCGGGTTTTTTTCTCTTCTTATAAGTTGAAAAGTAATCTGTTTTAGTTTTTGGATGCAAAGGGGTAAATTGTATAATTTTCCTCAACGATAATGAAATGTCCGTATCATAATTTTAGTGTTATGTTTAGGCAAGATAGTTTGATTCTCTTTCCTTTTTAGGGTATCTCAGTGCCTCAAAATATTTTTTCTTTTAAATTGGCATGAGAAATATTATAAAACAATTTATACAATAGACAAATCTGTATATGGAAAATTTGATGTTGCTAAAAATTAATTCCTTTCTTAAAAAATGGAAAATTTCATGCACTCTGCTGTGCTCTGATACTTGAAAATCTCTGAATCTTGAAAATTAAAATTGTCCTTCCTACGTGGTTTCGCAGTTTTTGTAAAATTCCAAGACAAGATTTAGTCGCCAATAAAAGATTCAAACTTGACTTATTTGAAAAAAAAAACAGTCCACCAAGAAAAGTGATTATCTTACTAGCTTATCAATAGTAATACCAACATGATCAAGGTAATTTATTTTTTGTAACTGTGAGGCTAAGCGTGAGCTAAGAAAATTATATTCTAACCTGAAAACTTAATATAGTTCGTCTTCATCATTATTCATCTCGATATTTTTTCGCTCGATAGGTTATTTCACTCACTGCACCATGGCATCAATTGGAACGTTTATTATCTATGTCTTCCTAATGATAGCACTGATACACCCTTCACGTAAGCGAAAAACTTCTAAATACTTAAAGGAAAAGTCTACCCCAACAAAAACTTAATTTGAATAAAAATAGAAAATTCAACAAGCATAATACTGAAAATTTAAAATCGGATGTAAAATAAGAAAGTTATGACGATTCAAAGTTCCGCTTATTTTTAACAAAATAGTTATATGAACGAGCCAGTTACATCCAAATGAGAGAGTCGATGATGTCACTCACTCATTATTTCTTTTGCTTTTTCATGTGAAATGAAGTTTCATTCCTCCCTGAACACGTGGAATTCCTTTATCTTAACATTTTGTGCTTCAGGCAAGGAGGTCCTAATTGTCAAATTCGTAAAAATAGAAATATTGTATAATTCAAACAATAAAAACAAAAGAAATAGTGAGTGAGTGACATCATCGACTCTCTCATTTGGATGTAACTGGCTCGTTCATATAAATATTTTGTTAAAAATAAGCGAAACTTTGAAATGTCATAACTTTCTTATTTTACATCCGATTTTGATAAAATTTTCAGCATTGTGCTTGTCTGATTTTTCTCTATTGATTCAAATCAATATTTTTCTGAGGTGGACTTGACCTTTAAATAACAATTTAGCTTTAAGCTGTTCTTCCAGCGGGCACTGCATAACATGTTATTATTGACCCTTCTCCATTCTTAAGGCGACCGCACACATTACGATTGGTCTGCGACCCGATTTCAGAATGAAATATAGTAGAATTTGATGCTAATATTGAGACTTGAAATATCTTACTGTGTAATTTTCTAAATCATCGTACGAATACCTATGTTCAAACATGTGACTATGCTATCATCCTTCTTAGAATAAAAGCGAATTTAATATCTAGTCGTAATGACGTCATAGCAGTAGTACGATTGGCTACGATTTGAAACTAATTTGGCCTTTACTCTAAAACAAAAGCTTGCAATCTTTCAAAATGGTTATACTAGTATTCTTTCAATTAATTTTAACCTCAAATAAAATGATATGTTCCATTCACATTTTCAGAAAATGAGCAAAATGCGATTTCTTCCAAAATAGGATCACGAACAGTCGTAAAGGCATGGTCACACCGCCCGAGCGTTGTTGGATCGGTCGTGGAGCGGAGAGGAAAAAATCACCGGTCGCTCCCGTTCACCATTTTCGATTACGACTATTTTGATTTTGTTTTCAATTTTTGTTTTCGATTTTCCCCCCAATTTTGAAAGCGAAATTCGACCCTCTTTCCCTACCGCTCCACGACCGCTCCAACAACGCTCGGCGGTGTGACCATGCCTTAAGGTGTGCGGTGGCCTTTATGCGTCGAACGCCCGACAATTAGAAGTCAATTTTCTTAAGTCTTTGGTATGACTCTTCTGTTAATTGAACCCAGGACCTCTCGTTCATGAGGCGGGCGCAGTACCACTGAGCCCCCCAAACCTTTCTTTATTGTCAAAATGTTAAGGAAGATCATTACTGTGTTTATTACGCAGTTCGTATTACATTCACCAGAAGAATAACATGCTCTTCGCAGCATCCTGGTGCTTACATTTCGCACTCTTAACATGCTTAACAAGAGTTTAGACCCTTATTATAGTTTAGCGATTGCCACAAATCATTATATGCAATTTTTTATTCTATATGTAGCCAAAATGAATAGATGTTATATTATTTTTACTCTTACTGATAAGATATAACTGATTATTTAGAAAAAAATCATTGAAATAGCTTTGCACATGATTTCTATCGAAAATTAATTTAAAAAACAAAGAAGTCGACGAAGCCTGTAAGAAAATACTTCTGAAACTTAAATTCACAGTTGCGCGGGATGTGAAACGCATCACGCATTGGTGAGAGGAGAAAATACCTGAAAATGTATTATAGAAATACACCGAACACGTTGAAGATGATTTGATACTGTAAATGTAAAAGATTTTAAAAGCAACGTGCGATCAATGCAAACCGATTTACAGTTCCAGAATCAATCATATATCTTGCAGCGATCGATCGCTGATCTGTTTCTTGAAACAATTAGGAGTGTCAAGTGATTTTCTACAGTGCAAATTTATCTATAGAAGGGCATGTCCTATACACTGCAAAAACTCCGATGTTGATTTGACACCAGCCCGGAATCTTTATATGTCCACGCCAGAGAAGTATTGAAACAACACCAGTTTGAAATCACACCAATGCTGTTTTAATACTAATTGGTGTTGTATAAACACCTAATTTCTGGTGTAAGACTAAAACCAAACTGTTCTCTGGTGAGGACATATATAGATTCCGGCTGGTATTAAATCAACACCGGAGTTTTTACAGTGTATCAAATTGCGACATAATTTTGCGATTGATAATGCAAATATTTTCTTGCAATACCTGCTTAGTCACCTAATGTGAAACCACCCCAGTTGTGACAGCAACTAATAATTACTCGCTGTATGTTGTTTCAACTTTATACGCAGTCGGTACTCGATTGACAGCTAGGGCCTGCGAAGGCAGAGTTCTACATATAGAGTGTCCTAATAGGATCCTAATAGACTGGGCACATTATGACAGAAGAAATGAAAACACATGCAGAGGCGCATTTGAATGGTGGAGTAGTGATTATGACCTTTGCTACGAAACTACTGGCATTGCAAAGCAGGCCGTCGAAGTCCGTTGCCATGGGAAGCAATCGTGTTCTGTGGCTGCCATAGATGCTGTCTTTGGTGACCCTTGTCCTGATACAAAAAAGTACTTGGAGGTCCGTTATCGCTGTCTCTAAATCAGCTGGCGAATTGAGGAAAATCACCCCGAAGAGAGCCCGGTGGGACTTGGGGGTGAGGCAGTATAGTTGAGACAGTTTTCTTTAAATATTATTCGGGGACATGTATTTCCAAGTAAAACCTTTCATTGTTTGTTTAAAGTAGAATTCTCTCAATTTGGGGTTATTTACTTAGGTATTGATAGCTTAGCTATGAAACATCAGTATAAGCGCTCTATTAATGTTATAGTTATTATAGTGCATGGTTGTGTATTCTATTAGATAGGTAGTCGTCTGGTTACATTTAAGAATAGTGTAGACGATATTTTCAAAAATAGAATATTTAAAATCAGGAGGGATCGGTTGAACATACTCATCACTCATAAAGGGGAAGTACACCTTGACAACCGTATAGTTTTAATAAAATAATAAAAAATAATGGTGAAGGTTGATTAAAATCCATCAACCTGATCATAGAATAACAATTTATGACATGTTATTTTATTTTAAATTTGTCTTATGCGAGCAGTTCAAAATTAGTTGATACTATTGTCAATGGAATGTGATGAATTTACATATTTTTTCTCATAAAAGTAGGTATGAACTGACGTGCCTGATGACGTATCCATCGGACAGATTAAATCCCTTTCATTTTTTTTGTGAACACGACATTTGGAGGATCTGATCGTTTGTAGCGTCGTTAACTAAAAACTTTAAAAATTATATCCCTTTAATTCTTAGACGGATTTTCACCAAACTTTCTGAATGATTTTTCTGCTTTCATTAAAACCAACTTATTGGAAGTGTGAGCTTTCCATTCGATGAGAGCTAAACCACGCGGGGACAAGTTAGCTTGTGTGGGAAGAAAAAAGTCAAAGTAACAAAATATTGAAAGTTTGAGAAATAATTAATATTGGATAGTTATGAGCATTTTAAATGTTGAGATAACTTGAGTTATGTTATCACACCAGTCCTGTGCAATTGCCTTGTTAAAGTTCTAACTATTGTACTTTAAAATGTCACTTTTATCAAGTCTGTATAGGCCTACATAACTCAGGAGAAACGGGTTATCATGGCAGGATAGTGTTTTCTATCAAGGGCAGTTTGTGCAGTCACTAGAATGAGAAACAAACAAACAAATAAATAGAAAATTGAATGAATGAATAAATAAATATATAAATAAATAAATACATGAATAAATAAATATATATATAAATAAATAAATACATGAATAAATAAATAAATATTTATGGTATATTTTCAGTGTCCAAGGGGAAGAGTTGTACTTGTGTGACATTATGAACCTCGGCTGCATTGCCAATTGGAGGATCTCCAAAATCATTAGTGATTTTGAAATTTAAATGATCATTTTTTCCTAATTGTTCTCAAAACTTTATTGATATGTTTCTTTGATTTTTCATACCAGCTAACTTGTTCCAGTCGTTTAATTTCCCATATTTTTTCTGTTGTATCTTATTCTTTCTTCGTGGTGCCCCGCCCCCATACCTATTTGTTCCGTTATTTTTGTCATCCATGACCATGCATTTATCACTCTCTCCAATCTCCGATTTATGTTGTTTAATAATTATTTGCATTTTGTTCGAATGATATGCGTTATACAAACCTCGCTTCTTTGCTGGTCATTTTTTTTCATTTCTCTTTTGTTTTTAAGCATACATACAGCTGTTCATACTTTTTAAGAATGGTTGATTTACCCATGGAAATGATGATTACAGTTTATTGTATTTTGTTTGTATTATTATTACTAATTCGAAATTGTAAGCTCTGCCATTATTTATGTTGATTTTGTTTGTAATTGATTTGTGTTTTTTATTTATTTGTTGAGAAATGGTCATAGAGGTGAAATCAATCAATAAATTCAATTTAATTCAATCTTATTTAAAAGCCTACCCGGGAGAGTTTTAGCCATCATGAAAATAAGAAGAGTGAAAGGTTTGTTGATTGTTTGTTGATAATTTTTATTATAAACCAATCAATAAAATAATAATAAACACGTTTCTAATGCGCAAAGAAGAAATGCTCAAGGCGCCTAACAATTGAATATCAACTCAGCATAATAACAGTAAATAAGAAAGAAAATATTAAATCATATTACATAAATGAAAATTACACTGTAAATTTTTTGGAGTGGGGGTTAACTAGGGTATTGAGGGGCATTATGAGACCTAAGATAAGTTTTCAGGTTTCTTTGGAATGACTAAAGTGAGGATGAGATTTGAACTGTGGGGGAAGAGAGTTCCAGAAACGGAGTGCGGGAGCAAATATTTCCCTTTCTACATGGTCTATGAGCGAAGATCGACACGAGTAGTAGAGGGATGATGGGGGGATGAATATGACGGGCCAATCAAGCCATAGTGAGTGCTGGAAAAAACGTACAAATCATTCACTCACTCGAGTGGATGAATGATTTGTACGTTTTTTACCATTACTCACTCGGGAGGCTAGGGGGAATGATTGTACAGTTTTATCAAATCAGAGAGCTAGAATCGTTATCGAGACCCCCCTCACTGAAGTGGTTGTACATTCACTAGAGTGGTTGTACCCGGGATTGTACATCCACTCAATTAGATTTAAATCCACTCGAATGGATGTAAAACCACTTCAGTAAGAGGGATCTCTATAACGATTCTAGCTCTCTGATCGGATGAAACTCTTCAATCATTCACTCTCCCGAGTGAGTGATGGTAAAATACGTACAAATCATTCACTCACTCAGCATGCTCTAGTGAGTAAATGAATGACGGCTGATGACATGATAGGCCCGTCATACCCTGAAGTCCGATCGATCACACACGACTTCAGTCGTAAAATTCGAGATTTTCATTTCAGTCAGTGTTTGCAATAATAGTCGGGAATTTTGCGACATTCGTTGCAAACTTTGCAATTTCAGTCATGGAGTTGGCGACTTTCGTTCGTTGCAAAGTTGGCAATAATAATCGTGAATGTCACGATATTCGTTGCAAATTTTGCCATTTTAGTCGTGAAGTTCGCGACTTTCGTTGCAAACTTAAATTGGTAAATATTTCCTTTCTGCAATATTTTCCTTTTCATTGCTATTTCTGTCAATGTTTTGGGGAATTTATAATGTGGCCTGTGATGGCCTAAAATCATTAATAAAGTACCCTTATTCCAGATAATCATGATCTCATTTTCTTATTTTTATTTCTCTTTAATCAGATTTTTAAAACCAAAATCTGGACTGTTTAATCCTTATTTGCTCTTTATTTTTCTATTTCCTTGTCTAAAATTTACCTTACTGATAATTTACCCCTATCATCCTCTGTAACATATGCATATAATAATTTTAAACAACTAAAGCAACATTTTCAAGGCTTGCTCACTACGCTCACTCACATTTCCCCAGTAATTACACACCCCTAAAATGAGGATTTTGGTCATCATCGTGTCCTCCAACTATTGGAAATTTTCTCGCTTGCGTATTGATATAGGTTTTCCCGCTCAATTTCGCACTTAGTGCATGTAAAAGTATGAATAGTTCATTCAATTTCTCTAAAAAGCAACCAAGAATTCAAACTAGTCATTCAAAATCGCCATAGGGTCGCCAAAAATTCATAATGGGCATTCAGTTTGGCTACAGAGCAATCAAAAGTGTAAAAACATCAATCAGATTCGCCATAGTGCACTCAAGTCACGTGACTGAAGGCAGAGCGTTCAACTTCGCTGTATTGGGTATTCATATTCATAACTAGTGCATTCAATTTGGCACTGTATTTACATGACTTGTAATACATATTCAAACATTCTTTGTTTGTTTTTCCCAACCTGCAGTTTATGTGCCACCAGTGACCATTCATAAAACCGCACTTGACAATTTACATTATTCTTTACAGATGCTTGTAGAAAAAAATAATGTAAATGTGGCCTGCTAGTTTAGGAAGTTATGTTGTCATATGAAGTATATACATTTAGTTATTATGGTTTTTTATAGAATATAAGAGGTTAAAAAAGAATTATACAGTGCGTATCAAAAAAAATTACACTTGAAAAAAATCTTGTAAAATTATACAAATGCAATATCCTGAAGATTTTTCCATATTTTAACATTTGTAAAGATTCATTTAAGCAAGACAATGTAATAAATCCGCTTGAGTGAGCATCACTTACTTTTGAAAAGTCAGTGAAAAGTGATTTCAGCAGATCTTTGAAATATAAATGCGAACAAAAGTAGACCTTGATCGTGAAGAACACATAGAATTTAGCTAGTAAAATTGATTTGAAGATATCTTTTACCTTTTTAAAACTTGTTTCCTTGCCCAAAACACTTCGAAAAGAGCATTGCACCCACACCGAGGCCATCGTGACGATATCAATATGATTTCCTTTGTTCTCTTTTTCTTTCCTTTGATATATGCATGTACGCATATAAGAATAAGTCAACTATAATTTCTTCATTTCCAAGGGAGATCCACACTTTACAAGCTTTGCTTTTTAGTGGATCCCCTAATTTCCATTTATGCTCTATATTATACTGTTTTTTCTGCTTTACGAAGTAAGAATGCCCTTCTATAAAATTGTACTTGATTTGTATTGCTTTATATTACTTTGTATGTTTTGAATGGAAATGAAATAAGAGAATTGAATTGAATTGATATTTGCTTTACACTGATTTGTGATTTACATGAAATGGCTTTGGCTTGATTTTCCTTTTGGTAATCATTGTCAAGCTTGGGAAAAGTGTGGAGAAACAAGAATTAAATGAAAAACGAAATGTAAGCCCACTTTAAATGATAGAAACTTAGTGAAAAAAGCTGGAGATGTCTGATATAAACTTTTGTTCAGATTCAGTTATGTCCTCAGATCCAGATGGCACAAAAAGGGTAAAGGTTGTGCTTACTAAGTGTTGAAATTTCAATTTGGGTGGCAAAACTGTTACAAAATGCTTGAAGGTATCCGTTTTATTTCATTTGACCAAAGATGCAGGGAAAATGTGTGAGAAATGTTTTGCAGGGTATGATTTCGCCCTTTCCCCTTGTCACAACGTGAAACGAAAATGGACAGTGCTCACTCAAGTGTAAAATTCTGTCAAAACTTTAACTTTTATTGGATAGATGAGACCCAAACCCATGATTATATGTGAAAAATTACCCACATGTTGTATATCTTTGTAATTCTCAAGGCTTTTTCAAAGTGTAAACTTTTTTATACACACTGTATAAGGGAAGAAAACCGTAGTCAATGTCTTAAGTTTTAATGAAAAGACTATTGTTTCAAATAATTAAAGTCATATGAAAACAGATGCCAGATAAAAAGAATATTAAACGTAAATATGAAAGAAGGAAATCATGATAGTGTATACATTCTATGATTATGTCTCTAGTCAATGCATATATCGAAGAGATGGTGCAAATGACAAGAAAATGTACATTAAGAACCAAAAAAATACTACAATGATCAAAAAGACATATGAATTAACACAGGGAAATGCCAGGGAATTTTCCCTCTGTTAATTCATGTTTTCAGTCATCCGATATTTATTTTTTTTCGCTGACTTAATATGGACATACTAAATTCATAAAATGGAAGAAAATATAAACATGAGAAAGTTATAAAACAAATGTAAAAAATTGCGTGTGCTAAATTTCATGCACAATTTGTATAATTGGATGCACTATGGCGAAATTGAATGCCCTAACATATCTCGAGGAGGTTTCACGGGCGAACTTGGTTGCACTTATACGTACACATTCGTATGCCGAGTGGCGGATTTGGTTGCTCTAAAGCGATTATGAATGCCAAATGGCTATTTGGTTTGCACTATAGCAAATTTGAATGCCGACTGGTGATTTTGGCTGCCCTATCTATTGAATTGAATGACCTATTTATACTTTCTCATGCACTTTGTGCGAAATTCAATGACCTATCTTTCCTGTTGCATGCAATGAGTGCGAAATTGGACGGGAAAACCTATATTAACTATATTAACTTTAATTCATTTTTTATCTAACAAATCCATTATGATATACATGTATAACCATACAAAAACCGTGATATAGGTAAGGTGGTAGTATTCTGTTTACGGTATACATGTATATACATAATATGCATTGACCGTGATGCATTGCAGGGGCACTGTCGGGGGCACTGTATTGTTTGTGAACAATGTCGCACCCCTCCAATGCTTTGTCTCCTCCGGGTCACGGTCCGCCTCTGGATAATACACATCCACCATTCTGTATTTTATATAGCTTACGCTTGGTCGCATAATATAGCCATCGAAAGAAATTGTTGTAGGTCTTTAACTAATGGTAGCATTATGTACAGATTACCTCCGTGTAAATGGTATGGGGGTGTACGTCCCCAAAAGTTTTGCAGGTCAATATATTGCTATCACCCCCCCCCCACACACACACACACACACACACACATACACACCCTCACACACTATTCGGACCAGATTTCTGCCAGTGTTCTTTCTCCCCCCCCCCCCTTCTTCCTCCTTTCTTTTTCCGTTTCCCTATTTTTTTTCACTAATTTGTAAGATATAGGGGCGTGATCGCACCCGGTACTCTAACAACTGTAGTGCCGCCCGTAACACAGAGTATACATGGCCTTTATCACGAAGATGTAGTTTGTTAGTTGAAGTATGCAAATAGCCAAATATAATCAGGAAGTATTGGGCGATGGGATCTTTACATTCTAAAACAAACACCGAGCCTTCTCCTCGATTAAGTTATGTAACCTACCCGGGAATCTGGGTATTAAAAACCTGCTATCATTTCAGCAAACGTATTGTTCAGATTGACATTCAGGACCTTCGGAGCGAAGAACCGAGACGTAGGACGACGCCATAACCGTTTTCCGTACTGCAGTGAGGAAAAGTGTAGGCCGTTATTCATAGCTCCTCTGTCATTTCATGGAGTTTCATGCCAAAGCTTACAAAGAGTCACCGAGATGATATGTGCCTATAACTCAGTGAGATAGTTTTACACAAAACAGGAGAAGCCTTTTATTTCGCTGTCAAGCAATCACCAATTCCCGCCGGCCGTGCACAGGTTCAAGTCGCCCTTCGTCAAAGACACCCTTGGAAGCTTTTACAGCAAGCTAGGCTGCTCATGAAAATTCGCTCGAATCCCAACTCTTGAAGCAAGATACGGAGTAATTCGCAGAGGTAGAGGGTAGTTTGTATATTAAAATATATATATATATCCCCAATTTCATAAATATTCTCTTTGAAGAAAAGTAGACCAGTTACAATCAGAGAAATAATGGCATTGCTGACTGACTCATACGGAGTCGTCTTGGCCACCATAAGCCTTGTTCTGACGTTGGTATGGTACTTGAAAAGCTCAAGCTTTCGGAGATTTCGTCATCTACCACCAGGCCCCCTCGGGTATCCCATTGTCGGCATGTTACCCTACCTCGACGAGAAATATCCTTCTGTTGGTATCACAAAACTGTCCAAGAGATATGGGCCGATCTTCGGGGGTTTTCTGGGCAGCTACCGAGCGGTGTTCCTGAACGATTACGAGACGATAAAAGAAGCCTTCTCAAGAACTGATGATATCTTCAGTGATCGGCCGAGGATTTCGGCATTCGAACTTTACAGCGATGGACAGGGTAAGAGGCAATTTTTTTTAGTTGTCAGAATTTGTGCACCCCCCCTGCTTGACGAGGTTTAACAGGTATGCCACTCGTAAGAAGATATACCAAAGAAAATTGTGAAGAAATTTTCGGCATTACTCCTATGTGTTTAAGATCGCATGCTTGATCTGTAATGAAACTCATGTCAAAAAAATTAGTTGATTATCTTATGCTTTTCTTTTCATGTTAGAAAGAAAGGTCATGTCCGACATGGTCGGTATAAATATTTTTCTCTTAAATATTATCATTATATTCATGATGGGCTCAACCAAATACCATGACAATGTAAGGATTAAGATGTGATGTCATATACTTGCGAAGTTTAAGGCATTACATTTTTTTCACTACCGACCCGTCGGTTTATAATTGAAATTAGCAATATTGTCATTCGCATTATATCTTGTAAATGTGTTAGTGCCGAAAAAAATCTTTAATCTCTCACTTTTAAATCCTGCATGATGTCGTGCATACTTAAAGTTATCGATGAAGAATGCCGGGAGTAGGAGCAGCACCAGGATTTCTTTTCATGAGGGGTGGGGTGTTACGGCACATTTTGGTAAAATACCAACATGTGCAATGTACCAACATTTTCCTGTATTATTTTACAACATATTTTGGTAAATATACCAAAATGTCAAGACTACGTAGGACATTAACGGCACATTTTGGTAACTTTTATAATCATTGTCTTAATAGTCTGCTCTCACCTCATGCAATTAAACCGCCAATACAAAATATATTGACGACACAAGGAGGTAATCATGGTCTATTATCAGTGTCTATAAAACCACACCCAAAACACACTTGGTTAAAAAATTAATTTTGTCTAATCGGGGGCCCGTTTCATAAAGGGCTACAACTGTTGTTACTTTACAATTATGACAACTACCATGGTAACAGGGCTCAACAGCCAACCAAAGTCAAATTTTTCATGGGAATTGCCATAATTGCAAAGTTACAACAATTGCAAGTCCTTTATCAAACGGGCCCTAAGCTGTATGGTCTAATACCCATTTGGTCTAATTGCCAATAGATGTAGGTAATCTCAAACCACTTCGTCTTGTCATCTGTTCGCTCTTTGGAGTGTCTGTTCCATCTCTGTCGAGTTCGTCCAATGTCTCATTGTTCGAAGTTTCCATGAAAGACGCCATGATTGCAAAAAGTTATCATAGCTGTAAATGTATATTGAATGGGCCCCAGTATGCCTTTTTCGGCATGAAAAGCATGTAGTTAAATACGCCGTAACTATATATTTTGTGAACCCATCATATTCCATTATTCTTCTCCCAGTTCATTGATCCTGGGGTGGCGGAGCGAAGTTGAAAGTGGGAGAATGGGGCACAAGGAAAAAAGAACACTTTTTCTATCGAAAAGGGCACCATCTTAAAACAAAGAAAATGACGTATCTACAGTGATCTTAAAAAAAAACGTATTGAAATCGTACAGATTGAGAGATGGGGTAGTGGGCAAGTTCCTGGAACGGAAGGAAAAAAAATGAAGGAGAATTTTTTTTAAAAAAGGTAATGAAATGAAAGGAAAGGGTAAAAGTGTGGACATCATGTCAGAATTTGTCACTAAATCAAATTGTTCTAAAAGGGTCATTTATTGGCACATAGCAACCTGGATGTGCATATATAACTGTATCTTTGTATAATTAAGCGAAAGTGATAACCTTTTAAAACTTTTTATCAGATTTTAATGAATTTTCATGGTAATACTTGTCTGAATTGTTTCTTTTTGTTCAAACCATTTTGAGGGGGTTTGGACTTTCTCTTACGCTCTTCGTACAGAAAGGTTTTTTGACACCGATGGTTGGTAAATCGAAATCACAAACATTTGCGTCACATTATTTTGGGTACCCAGGATTTACGCTGGTTATGATAAATTGTTGGACTCCATAGCTTAACTGATAACACTTGCAAAGCCACTGCATTTCACACTACAATTATCCCTATAATTTTCCACACAGGAGTTGCATGCTGCTACATTGAAAACCACTGGAAAGAACAACGTCGGTTCACACTTCGCGCCCTGCGGAACTACGGCATGGGTCGTCTTCAGGGCTCCCTACGAGACGCCATCGATGTCGAGATTTCAATCCTGATGAAGGAATTCTCCAAGATCAAGAAACCTTTCAATCCATTCATCTACATCATGTCGACTGTCTGTGACGTCACCTGTAAGATGGTTTTCGGTCGGCGATTCGAGTACGACGATGAAAAGTTTACCGATTTCCTTCATAAGCTTGACAGGATATTTGAAATGACTGGCGTAGCAGGTGCGTATATTGGTTAGGGGTGCAAGGGGCATATGAAAAACTGTAAAAGCAAGGATTAGTGACCATGCATTGGTGGTGCAGCGAAAGAGGTAATGTGTCCGCCCTGGCGAGTTTTAAGTAATAAAATAGACAAAAGAAGCATGGGTTGGGGAGAGACCAAATATGAGATAACGTGTTATATTGCTTGGTTGGTGCCCTAAATCGCTTTTTCATGAAATCTATCTATATATTTAAAAAATAGTTTTAGATTCCTTTTCAGAATTTGATTTCTCTTCATTTTTCAGGAGTGACAAATTACCTAAGCTGGATGAAGTACGTCCCTTTCAGCGGGTACCATGAACTGGGGAACGCCGTCAAACAACTGGAGAATGGTCTCTTTACCAGGGAATGCGAAGAACATCAAAGAGCCTTCGATCCAAGCAGGGATCCCCGTGATCTTATCGATGCCTTCCTCCTTGAGATGCACAAGAAAGAAGAGGAGAGGGCGAATAATAACGGAGAGCTTCTGGCTCCGACGGGTTTCAGTCGGGAACAGTTACTGCATTTCATAGGCGATATTTTTGCAGCGGGGACAGATACGACAGGTACGCCTTGTGTCCATGACACTTTATAAGCGGGGATGATTGGGGTGTTCCGTGTATTATTCACCCCAAGCACCCCTGCTTCCCTGGAGATGTGTTAAGTATACTCAATAGGATATATCTAATTAAAATCAGCTTCATTCTAATTGTATCGAAACCCCTTTTTTCTAGTTGAATTTCTCGTGACCAAATTTCGTTTGGTAGTGAAAGCTTTTTTTCGATCTTATATCATTCTCCATTTTCCGTTTCATGTTGATACACAGTAAAAACTCTGTTTAAGATTTTATACAACGCTGTTTACTATATGAACCTTACAGTATTTGTTTAACCGTTGAAACAATCATGTTTAATTTATTGAAGATTAGAAATTGAAAATTAAACTTTATTGCTTAAGATTTAAACACTTGTTTAAACTGTTTAAACAATTACTGTAAGGTTCATATAGTAAACAGTGTTGTATAATTGTTTTCACTGTGTAATTATTCGTCATCTGGTATGACCTCGTTTTATTTACATTTTAAGGGCAGGGGGGTCGGTATCAGTGGCGGTGTCACGCATTTTATGTGCACGTGACTATTTTTAGAACATACTTTTCTTCTCCTTTCTATTGATCATTGGTTTAATTATTATGTATGGGATATCTTACAGGTTAATTCCGCCCAACTGAGCTATTACAGCAATGATTTTATAAGTACGATAAGAAAAAATAAAAAGCACAATTTTGAAAAATCCCAGACGTAGTGTTCTAAATAAGAAAGTTTGTTTAATCTTTTGTATGATATCTTATAACACTATTATTAAACATCATTAGATAAATTGTAGAATTGTATTGTTCTATTCTATCGCCCATGTATTCGGAAACCCTATCCAACAAAGACCATGTAGGTGTAATTCTGTGCTAAAATTAGGCCTATGTGAAGCTGAAATTTTCAAGTTCATATTATGATTGATAAAAGCGTCTAATGGGATACATTAATCCTCTACTATTAGTGGAGGGGTCACGATTGGTTATCCATACTTAAATCAAAACTTTAGGTTAGGGTTTGAATCAAAACTGAGTTCTTCAGAAGTCTTAATTGTAATTAAATCAAAAGCTTCCTTGGTATCTAAGAAAAAAAATGAAGCAAAAAAAAATTAAAAAGTATTACTCTTGATTTTTAATGATAGGTATAAAATACAAATGTGCGTATCATATTGTCGTGCAAGCACTTTAAGTGAAATAATTGTAATATAATATTTCCCATTAAAATAATATAAAATAATACCCGATTTACGTGAAAAATATCGTCGTTTAGCCCGATTTGTTTCTGTCTCAACAAATCAACTTGTTGGTGTCTTTTAACTTAAATTTATTCTAATATAATTATTATGATAATATTGTGAATAATACATGTTACAATCCTACGTACTAACACCAATCTTTTGTTTGTTTGTTTATGCAACGCAGCTTCGTCTTTAAAATGGACTTTCCTTCATCTGATCAAATATGAGGATGAACAGCGTAAGATGCAAGAAGAAATTGATCGTGTTGTAGGACGGGACAGGTTACCAACCCTAGAAGATAGACCAAATCTACCGTACACCCAGGCATTCTTAACAGAAAGTTTGCGAACCGGATGCCCTGGACCACTAGGTAACGTTGGTTTCACATAATTTTATTTGCAATACTAGGCCCTAGTAGTAGAATTAGTAGTAGCAGTATAGTAGTAATGGTGGCGGTGGTAATAGTATAAGCATGTATAGTAGCATAGTAGTAGTAGTAGTAGTAGTAGTAGTAGTAGTAATAGTATTAGTAGTAGCATTATAGTAGTAATAGTATTATTATTATTATAATTAGTAGTAGTAGTAGTAGTAGTAGTAGTAGAAGTACGTGATAGTAGTAGAAGTACGTAGTAGTATAGTAGTAGTAGAAGTAGTAGTACTAGTAGTCGTCGTCGTCGTAGTAGTAGTAGTATAGTGAAAGTATGGTAGAAATAGTAGTGGTAGAAATAGTAGTAGTAGTAGTTGGAGTAGAATCATCATCGTAATCATACTTATAATAATAATAATGATAATGAATGATAATCAATTATTTTTTGTCTTTCCGAAATAATGTGTAAAATATGTAGGTATAAATATTGTCTTTATATTGTCTGATCGCAAAATAAATATCAAAGACTTGTTTCTTAATACATTGTTTAGGGCATATTCTCGAGGCAATTGCAAAAAATATTCAAACATCGAAATAAACACGACAATCCAAGATTTTATCTGGAAAAATATACATGTATAGCCCAATTATTTTAGAATATCAAATAAACCTATCGCGGTCAGAATATATTTGTTTAAAAAATCATTTCAAATACTCATTTCAATCAGGAATATTCATGTGTGAATATCTGGTTTTGATATCGATCGGTTAATCTTTTTTAGAATCAGAGATCAAAGAGTTTTGCTCTGCGATTTTGATATTATAGACAGGAGAACCTGTATACCGTTAAATTTATATTAATTAAGATCACCCCTCATAGTATCGGTTATTGGTTTATTAAATCAACATAGCATAAGAGTAACGGATAAAGCCGAAGGCTAAGTATAGAAAAAAAAACAGATACCTTCATTTTTTTATTCACTGTAGTACAGTGAATAAATAAATTAGGTATTTTGCTTGTATTTGTGTAGTACACTTATACATAGAAAATATCAACAATAGCCTTAAAATAACTTTAGGAAATAATAGACTTAATTTCAGTAATATAATTTGCGTTCTATCTATCTATCTAAAACTGTTATCATATGTTAAATGGAAGAGATCAATATTTTCTGCGAATTTCATTTTTGAGATGAAATGAATTGGTGATAGCACCTATCCCTGGGGGACGCATTATGACATTCTTAACTTTCTCTCGCCTTCTGATAGGTGTGCCGCATGGGTCTAAGGAAGATGCGAAATTTCATGGCTTCGACATCCCTAAAGGGACCGTGGTCATCGCGAACCTTTACGCTGTGCTCCATGATCCAAATGTGTTCCCAGAACCACAGAAATTCAACCCATCCCGTTACCTAGACGACCAAGGCCAGCTGAAGACGTCGCTAGTGGAACGGGCACGTTCTCAGTTTGGAATAGGTGAAGTACTTGTCTTTTATGTAGTAGATCGAAGTTATTCCCATGTATGCTACTCATTTGTTTTTATTTATATGCTTGATTTTTTTTTAAGTTCCAATCGAGTTTCACCCCCCCCCCGAGATACACTTATTATTCGACTACTATATCTTTTTATATATTGACATGTGATTTATATATCTTTCATATATATTTCATACTTCATACCGGTCAGCATCTATGTAATTAATATAGTATTATGAATAGAATACATCAAGAATGTATATTTGCTATAATGATGGATATGATGACAACAGCAACAATAATAGTACTAGTAGTAGTAGTAGTAGTAGTAGTAGTAGTAGTAGTAGTAGTATAGTAGTAATAGTAGTAGTGGTAGTGATAGTGAAATAATGATAATTAAAAAAAAAAATAGTAATGATTAAAATAATAATATTTAAAAATAATGATAAGGAATGTCATTGTTGCTTTCGTTATTTCTCTAATCAGCATCATTAACATAATTATCATCGATCGTCATCATCGTTATCATACTTGCTTAAAGCAGCATATTACCGTGGATCTGAAAGACCATTTCTCGTTTCTTCCCCAATTTAGTGCCCCACCAGAGTTTCATGCAATATACCGACTTTGTTTATTGCCATTAAAAAATGCGCCCCCGGAAAAGGGAAAACCGAGATTCCCACATCTTTTTTTCTTCAAATGCAAATCAAGTATAATATTCAATTTACATCAACATACAATTCAATTATTCCTCTACATTTTGATACATACTATATGTGACGAACACTTCACGCATTAATGAGCAAGACGAGTGTGAAATTAAATGTCAAAATCAGGTAGCGCAGAAAAATTGGACAAGATTACTGATACGACAACATTGCTTGTTCGATGATTGACTCATTATCATTTTTTTTATTCTTTGTTAAGTTTTTGTCACTAATCCTTGAAATGAGAGTCGATTCAGATTCTTACATGGGTTTCTGCACAAATTGTTTTTGATAGGCCTCAATATTTATTGTTTGTCTCCTGCCATGCGTGATTCATTTGCTAAGCTGTTGGTCTCAAATTAAAGATGAGATTCCACTCTTGCCATCAGTTATATTATACCATCAGTTATTATCAAATTCATAGGAAACACATGTTTGATAATTGTGAAATTTATCTCTGAAAACGGGTTTCCTATTTGTGGGACGCACTGTATATTGATAAGTTTATACCTTCTCATGTGTCTCCCAGGGCGTAGACATTGCGTTGGATCGGACATGGCCATGATGGAACGGTTTATCTTGGTGTCCAACCTTACTCATCGCTTCAACGCCAGGGCGCCACAAGGACCAGACTCGGTAAGCCTTGAACCAAGGAGCGGACTGACCTACATCCCTATGCCATTTGAGATGGAACTTACGCAGCGATAGTCTCAACTCTAGATAAACAGAGACTCCGACTCTTTCGCTTTCGACGGGTTCGCGAACAAATATTGTCATCTGCTGCTTTTCTCCCCACTGCCAAAAGGTGTCGGCATTTGTCATCGATGTGCCCTAATGAATTTTACACGCCATTCGATGATCACGGCAAGGGTCAAGAAGGCAGCTTGTTGAATGGGAGGGAGGGATGAGAAAATAACAGAATTCGCCAACCACAATGGACTGTTACTATCAAAATTTATGTACAAATAGACCGATGCAGAGTGACACGCGACATACATTTCTCCCTTAGTTCACGTTGATGGTTATTTTCTTAACGTTTTATATTTCTTCCTGATTGACATTATCTTAGAAGTCTTGATTTGGAGAAAGAAAGGGTGAAAACGGAAAATAACATGATACAGATTAATGAGGTTGTCGTGTTTTCTTGTTATTTTTGAAATTATTTTTAGAGAGGGATTTCAAAAGTTTATCACTATGATCAATGTGTCATGTTAGTTTCTGACGTAGGAATATTAATCATGCTATATAAAACCATTCTTCACAATTGTAGCAATCCAGACTGCTTACCTTGATGCCAATTAATTAATCGCCAGACTGTATCTTTCATTATATTCATATTTGGTCATAACGGTATAAATACTCTGTAGATGCAAATGGTTGTATTCTGATCTAATTATACTTGTTTTTCATATCGTACTTTCTATATCTATTAATGTGTATTGTCTAACTGATTATTTTTCTTATTTTGTTAAAAGAAATCAATCAACTTCATTTGAGGAGGCGCGATAGCTCAGTCGGTAGAGCGGGGGTTTCGGATTCCGGTGACCCGGGTTCGATTCCCAAATGATATGCGCTTGTGCCATTTGGTGTAGACGTTTATCCTCATTATCAGGTCCCTCTGAGAGGACCTTAAGCTGTTTGCCCCCTGGTTGCTTGCCCACAGGCATTCGTGCTTTCTTAGCAGTCAGGTAAAAAAAACCTCGGTATAAAACCTTGGTATAAAAAACCTCGGTATAAATCATCAATTGTGCATTATTTTAAATTGATGAAATGTTCTTGTGAACCTGTTTAGTTGAACCCACCTCGTGATTCTGTTGAAATACATTATAATGTATTATGATGCCTCCCCAAATATATATAAAAAGCCACCAGAAATCAAATTCATGCCACAATACCTCATTAAAAAACAAAATGATTACACTTTGTCTTCAAGCACTAATCCTCGTAATCGTGCTGTTTCTTCTCTTCTTGGGGAAATAATGTGGCATGAATATAATTGCGGGCGGATTTTTTAATATTTCATGAGGCATATATTACAAGACTGTAACACTTCTCAAAATGTTGCAATCTGGATGAAAAACCCGGATCAATACTACATGCTTAAGTAGTATATTAATGATGATTTTTTTTATATATGAATGTGATATAATAACAACCGTAAAACCCAGGGTAGCCACTTAAGCTATCCATCAGTAGGCCTATACATCCTGCCTAACATAGCACTTTCAACAAAAGAATGACGAGGTGAGTTGAAACTAAAACGTTTAGTTTAGTATACTTTTGATTAATTTGATATGCAAAATTGATGATAAAGTTGATTGAGTTTTTTTAACAAAACAAAAAATAATAATAATCACAGTTATTTCAGTATTTGAGACCGGGGACAATATTGTAACACGAGTGGCCATGGCTCCCATTCCAAGCAGAAAATTAAGTACAAGGACAAGCTGTGAACAGAGCACGCGCATTTTTTTTAATGTTTAGAAAATATGTTCTTAGACCTGTATTTGGGCTAATATTTCCACGACATAAGCTAAAAAGGTAAAATATTTCCAAAGAAATTTCCGGGGGGCAGATGTAACGGCATGTTACAATTGCCCCTAGCACTTTATAAACCCTTGAAAATATAGTTCAGAAAAGAGAATTGCATAATTTTGAACATATCTGTCAATCATGTAATTTGTTTACAAAGAAAAAGTAGCTTTAGAAATAAGATCTACATAACTTTGAACATGTTTGTCAAATTTGTTTGTTACAAAGCCAAATATGGATTTTGTCCAATAAAATTTGGGTATCATTATTTTGTTTCACTGTAATCAGAGCCTTCAGTGTTTTTTTTTTACTCAGAACAAAACGCCTAAACAACAAAGAAATGCTGTGGAAATAAAATAATAGATTTAAAAGGAGCGTACCTCTCAAACATTAAAGATAGAATAGACTCACACTTTTCGTCAGTACCAATCATGACGACCAAAAAAGAGAATTCAAAATCCGTTCTTGAAACAGTCGTACAAAACACCTAAAGCACTTTTTTCACGACTCTTTCAGAAACGGATTTTAAGTTACAGCTCTTCTTTACCTTCCATCTTTGAAAGCTACGCTTCTTTTAAAATCTATAATTTTATCTATAAGGCATTTTACTAATAGTATTACCAATTGTGACTATTTAATTTATTTTTATTCCGAAGCATAGACAATATGGAAAAAATTATGTTGCTACAAGATATTTCCTGTCTTAAAATATAGAAAATTCCACGCACTCTCCTGTGCTCTGATACTTTGATTTAGAAAATCAAAATTGTCCTTCCTGCAAGGTTTTGCAGTTTCTGTAAAATGCCAAGACAAGATTTAGTCGCCGATAAAACATTAAAACTTGATACATTGAAAAGAAAACTGATTATCTTACTCACTTTTATGAAAAGATCTTATTACCAATCCTTTTTAGCAATAGTCATATCAACATGACTAAGGTAATTTATAGATTTAACCTGTTCAATATGAATATCCTGAATTTTTAGGTTTAATGAGTAATCTTCGAAAAAAACGGTGTACATTGTCTTGTATTCCGAATGAATGTAGTCTGTGAAGGAATTTTTTGTGATTAAATGTATTGAAAGCTTTACTTAAGTCAAACAGAAGGCTCTATGTTAGCCATCGCTTTGGTAATTTCGTCTTAAATATTTATTAACGCTAAGCTTGATTTGGATTCAATATATTACGCAATTTTAAAAAAATGTATAATCCTGTACATATAATACATAAATATATATATATGTGTGTGTGTGTGTGTGTGTGTGTGTGTGTGGTAGGTGTATATATCCAAGCGGTGATCCTATTGCCCCCCCCCCTTGAATAATATGACGTCATGGATTTAGGCCCATGTGATATGTATACGTATGTTTACTGAATAATCTCGTGAAAAACACGCACACAGTCAGTTCCTGGATGTACCACAAGAGGGAGCACACTCGTTTGATCAGATATAATTATGCAAATCATGCTTTATTGTTCATAGTGGGGATTTCCAAAGTTAAATTGATATTGAGGGTGGGAATTTCCAACGCGATTGCCTTTGCTGTAAGTAGGACATATACTTATATTTCAATTCATTATACCATTCGTGGCATTCTTTAAGCTATATAGTTGAAGAGAATTCCCATATGCTAGATTAAAATATGGCGGCAGAGGCTGTGGAAAAACTCAATCGTGAACTGGACTGTGCTGTTTGCATAAACACCTTAAAGAATCCTAAATCTTTATCTTGTGGACATTCTTTCTGCGAAGAATGCCTGAAACAATGTGATCGAGTTCGCCCGGGTTCGATCAAGTGTCCTATGTGCAGAGAAACAATTACCCTTCCAGTGGACGGTGTGTCAGGTCTGAAGTCAGATCCACTGATAAGCAGGGTCATCGAAGTTCTAGAGGCTAAGAAGAACTCGACCGAAATAGCCTGCGACGCCTGTGGGGACAGCGATTCGATTCTGACAACATATTGTAGAGATTGTCTCAATTTCATCTGCGACTCATGTGCATCTTCTCATTCAAGAATGAAAATATTAATGAAAGATCACCGACCAGTGCCCCTGGAGAAAATCGTCAACGGTTCGGTAAAAATCAATTGGATGGAAGAGGGTCTGTGGAGAAAGGCATACGAGTGCGACGAGCACATAGGTGAGATACGGAGATTCTTCTGCAGGACATGTAAGAAACGGATCTGCAGAGACTGCATTGTTCTTGACCACACCAAGCCTGACCATGACTGCACAACAGTGCAAAAGATGTTTCTGGAAACACAGGAGAAGATGAAAGATCGTCTGGAAAATTGTCAAAGTAAGCAGGAATCTGTGGAGGCCATACTCGGTGAGGTGGAGAAAAAGGAAGCAGAAATAAACCAGCAGATTCATAACCTCAGAGAAAATATTCGGGACTTGAAAGCAAGGGCTGCAATGAATTTGAACAAAACTGAAGAGGAACTCCTGCAGAAGGTTGAAGTATTTGAGGGAAAGCTCAATCTCAAACTGAATGCGTTCAGAGACAATTTGAAAACATCTACAGATATCCTGACAAGGCTACAAATAAAAGCTAATGACATCATTTCAGCAAAGCAGGTGGCCGACCTCTCGAGGGGTCCTTTCTTGCCCGAGGAAGTCCTTAAAGAACTCGAAGAGGAGATCGCGTCAGAAGTCACGATGACAATTTCTAGGGATCTCCTGGCTTTAAGAGGTACCCTGGTTCAAGGGCCTAATTTTCCGACGCCAGTGTCGCCGTTTGCTGCGTTGTTACTGCCGCCCTTTTGGCAAGAGAGCCAGATGTTTCCTATTCCTGATAAAGACATTGTGAAAACCTCATGTGACGATAATGCTTTGTACGTTGCCTGTAAGAATGGTATTTATAAGAAACTGTTGTCTTTCGATGCTGAACCATCAACCTGGACGAAGCTAAATCAGGATCAAAGCATCAAACAGGTGGTAGATATGGCTATAGCAGTGGAAAAGAGGAGACTATCTGTCCTTGTTGAGACAACCGCTGGTGATACGAAATTCTTCCGAATAAAACTGGATGCATTTTCCAAATCCAATCAAGTCTTCTTAAGTGCAAGTTCGTCGATATCAGTTTCGTCATGTCAACTCAACAATAACGCCCGGATTGCTGTTGATTTCCAATCCCGTGATGTCATTACTGACAGCAATCCTATGGACGATCAAGTTCATAGCGAACCAGAATATCCTGCTTGTTCGCCATTTGGGACACATACGAATTCTGCTTCATTCAACTTCAATACCCCAAGCGTGCCCACGTCGCAATTTACCTTCGGCATATCTTCGAGTTCGACGGCATTTGGTCAACCAAGTACTACCAAAAGTTCTTCATCTGTTTCAGGTAGGCATATTAAATCGGTCATGCACTTGTAAATTTGTACTTGTAAGTTGTAAATGAGTGTACTCTTTCATAGAGAATTTATTTGTCTAAAATAACAGTTTCATTTGAATCGAAATCCCATTTAGTGAGATGAGCTGTAGGCCTAATAGTCTATCATAATCACGAACAGCATATATTTTGTTTACTACGACATGCCATATAAGGCAAACTAAATAAACAAATGTTTCATTCATAATTCTAAGGTTGGACTGATGTTGATGACAAAACAACAATATTCTAAACTACACCATAAAGTTTGATGGAGTTTCTTCCATAAATTATGTGACTCATTATAAGGGGAATGAGAGAAGGGCGTACACATTGTTCCGTAGTTTGTGATTAAAAATTAGTGTACCATATTCAAAGCATATTGTGCTCCATTGTTCCTCACTATTTTATATTCATATTTTATGATTTAAATGAAAAGTCAAATGTGAATGAAATACCCTTTGCAAATTTTAACCATTTATTAATCAACACCCCCCCCCCCCCCGTTCCATTATCATATAGGGTTCAAGTTCTCTCCCACCGATTCAGGAACGAAACGCAAAACGGCTTCACAGGAAATAGAGAGCAAAGCAGGGTATGGATCATCCACGTCAGTTACTGTCTATCGGAGTCGCTCTAAGAAACTCCCTTCTCCTGCACCCATGCCGGTCAAACAGGTCGGCGGTTTTGCGTTCGGCAGCTCTCCACTTTCTAAGGCCAGGGATACCCCTGCTAAGGCAGATCAACTTGAGTTCGATAATTTCAAGGTTCCTACTGAGAGGGTTAAAAGTCTTGCAGCCGCCAAGTCAGGTCGGTTGGTGTTCCTCCAAGGGGATTTGAAAGCCGTCATCATCACTGATGACAATGGTACAATCCAGCAAGTAATCAAGGAACCGGGAAGGATGTACCTGTCCATCTCCTGCACAGAGAGTGACGCCCTCTACGTTCTATCCGCAAGCTTGGGCAGCCGCACCATTACTCTCACCAAGCATTCCCTGAATGATGGTCGTATTCTTGAGTACATCATAGACGAGCTCGATGTATCAGCAGATTTCAAGTCAGAAGACTGGCCAGTGATTGCTAACCATGGAAATGACCTCGTGGTCATCAATATAGGAAAGGTGATTCGTGTCTACTCAGCAAAGGATTGGGATATATTAGATGGCAATGACGGAGATGGCAATGATTGGGATATATTAGATGACAGTGACGAAGATCTCGATCAATTAATCGAGGGTAACTAACCTGGACGAATTGCAAACCCTATGACATTCTAACGTCCGAAATTTCATGGATGTGGAGATTGTTAGTTTTATTATATTATCATTATTATTAGTTTATCTCGTATTCAACGTAGACCTATATGAAGAGCTTGATTCCAAAAGGAGCTTAATCCCCCACTTTTGACCAAAATTGATTTTTTTTAACTTTGCCGTGGGAATGAAATGCAACATATCGATTTTGATTTTTTTGGGGGGGATGGGGGAAAGGTTCGTAAAAATTTATTTCAAATTTGGGTTTTGTTCCAAAAGGAGCTAAATCCACTATACGGTTATTTAAAATTGGTTATTTTTCCTATTTTACATAAAGTTATGCATTCATATTTTAGGTACAAGTTGTGTGTACAAGTCTATACCATCAGTGCAAATATTGCTGAAATTAACAGAATTTTGCAATTTTTAAGAATATTATTGGATTTACCTACATCAGAAAAAGTGTGAATGTATTCTGCTAGCCATATTTATGCGTTTCGTGTTCAATGTCCAATATCAAACATGTTTAAATAGGCAAAAATTTACATTTTACTAAGGTAAAAGGAGCTAAATCCACGAAAAATAAAATTTCAAAAATTCTCTAAAAATTGATAATGAATGCTAGACTTTTGAAATCATGATTTAGTTGTACTATCATAATGTATCAAAATAAAACAATGGCTAAGGGAAAGTGGTGAATTAAAAAACCTTGATTTACATAAAAACACCAAAAGTATATTTAACTCCTTTTGGAACAAAACTCTTCATATGTCTGTCATGTCTATCGCCCCATACCTACATAAGATGATGTAAATAAATATCTCATTTGGTTAATTGGTTTGATAATTTTGTATGGAATACAATCAATAAATGTACAAAAAGTTGGTTAAATTTGCGGTGAGAGTTTGAAGATGCTTTAAAGTCATTAAATTGTGACCTGAGCTATAAGATTTGACTATGTCTTCAAACACTCTAAAAAAAAAGTTTACCCAATATTGGGTAAAATGGGAACATGCATGTTGGTTGGGTAAAAATATACCTGAATATGTTTAGCCCTATGGGGTAAAAAAAGGTACCCAGCAAACATGCTACTCCTTTTAAATATTGGGTAAAATTTTACTCAGTGTTTTTAGAGTGAAAAGATTACTCGAGTCATAGTAATAGGGTGACACATGCATTTGAAAAATAATATCATGCTTGTATACTTCCAGTATCTCATCAATAATGGGTTGTGATTGCGAATATTATCATATATCAGACATGTTTAGAGACTTCGCTTCTTTTATTGAACGATAGACAGATGAGTAACATTATATCAACCAACATATAGGCCTTCTATATACGTCTTCAAACAGACAAATAAAATACTTAATTTTCGCCTATATTTTTTTCTGCGTAAATTTCTGCTGCTTTAAAAGTGCTTTATATTCAAATCATGCATAGAATATTCTAGAGTTTAAGTTAAGAGTAACCGAAATTCGTTGCAGTGCTAGATGTTAAACATGATGGTGAAAATAAGTTTGTAGCATTAAACAAAATTATTCAGACTGTCATCGTTTAGAGAGAAATGTTTTTATGGATAAAAATTTCAGACTTCAACGGATTTTTCTGTTCTATGTACATCATCTGATTATGGATTGCAACTTTTTGTATTTCAGTTAAAGACTCAGTCTGGCCATTTTATACAGTATCTACCCAAATACTCTTAACTTATTTAAATTACTCTTTAAGCATGTTAACTTTGAAGGCCTCATTAATTCTTACTGATTTCTATGTTCATTTAGGTTAATGTATAATATGCACGTGTTTAATTGTTGTTATGAATGTTGTCTATTATGGTTACTGATTATTACGTTTGTATCATTTTTTTTTCATCGGGTAGCAACATAATAGAATCCTCCATTTTACTTATTAGCCTATAATGCAAATGATATAATAGTTTTATTGGGTGTGTATGATAAAAACACATTATTCTGAATAATAAGAAGAAGACGATGAAGATCAATACCACAGTTATTGTCGAGAGAAATCATATTCAACCATTTAACCGCCAAGGGTTGAATATTAAAATGATCTATGCTTTCAAGTAGACATTTCCTTTATAAAATTATATCCTTATATACTTGTAACTGTTAAAAAATAGTTATAGACCTATATGGCATGTTCGGTGTGTAGGAAAGAAAATCATGTATTCTGAATGATTTTAAGGAAAGCAATAAAGGTCATTATCATGATTATTGTACAATAGAAAGTTTAGCAAGTATACAAAATTATTGTTTATCTTAACTTGCATTATGTATCGTTTATTCTTGGTCATTATTATGCACATTTTTTATCATAGAAAAATTATATGTGATATAATATTTTTGTTGTAGGATTAACATGCTAACTAGTATATCGCTTGTACGATGCTTTCTCTCTTCATGCTGAAACTGGAATTTTAAGCCATACTATATGATCATGTATTCGGCAAACTTCTGTTGGATGAAATTGTAATACTAGTGGACTTTAATTTAATCTAAAACCATGTTTTGAATCAGTTACTGGGGTGGCTGGTATTCCTCAAAGTGTCCAAACTACATTCCACTGCATGTCCTTACCAGATTGGGGAGTGGGTGAAGTGGGGGAAGGGAACTTTTCTTCACCAATGATTTGGTCTCCCTTGTAAAAAAAAACAACAACTGAGAATTGATTTAATTTTGAGAGACATATATAGGTTTAAATGTACATCAAAAGAAGTTATCACTAAGAAAACCCGATAACAATGTATAAGTTCCCCCCTTTTCTTTCCGTTTTCGTATCATACGGGGAGGGTTTCCGCGGCTCAACACCCCACTCCCCCCCCCCCCCTCCCCTTGTACGGCTATGCGATGTCTTTTACGCGATTTGCATAAACTATTTAATGCTTGGTTTATTATGAAAGTTGAAGACTAATGTCAACTTGGAGCAGTTAAAGGTGCAATTTTTTACCCACTTTATACCTTTCAGAAAGTAAAGCACCTTAAATAGCAGCTTTGCATCCTATACAGTGCTGGCACCCCCTTGCCCCCCGAAATTTTGAAAACTTAAAAAAAGATAATAAATGCGTTAATAGGCATCCTATACTAATGCTCTAAAGTGCCCCAAAGCAGCATTAAATTTTGATTTGTTTTCTCCCATTCACTCTGAACTCCCAAAAATATTCAATCACTAGCAAAAATCTTGCTGGTCGTTATATAAATTTTGCTCACGCTTTTTGCACACAGTGGTTTTTGATTGAGATAGACAAAGGATTTATCTAATAGAATAACATGGGGCTTAAAAATCAAGTGCTGGAGTCAATATGCACAAATTGTTCTTCTCGCTATTCAAGTTTTTACGCGTCCTGCATGTTCATGAATACAAAAAGTGAAGAAAATAGACCCCAAAAAATCAGCTCGCGCCAATTGTTTAGTTAGATAGATACCCATCCTGTTCATTAGTAAAACAATAATGCTTAGAACACCAAGTTATCATCTCACGATATAAAAAAAAATCAGCTCGTGCTTTACGTTCGCAATGTTTGAGGTGATATCATCTTCACATGTCAGTAGGGCCTATTTAGCTCGCGCTTGATTTTGTGAAACGTTAAAAAAAAGTGTCCGCCCCCCCCCTCCCCCTAGTTTAAAAATCCTCTGATCTTTCATATTTCAAAGAAATACGAATGTCACACTGAGAGCAGTGAAAGATATTACGTACATATTTTGTACCTTTCAGAAAGGGAGCACCTTTAAACGAGGAACTTTGCACATATCATTTCAAAACGTACAAGTTAATTTTACACCTTTATTGTGCTTTATGTGTGACATACAGAGAGAAAACATGTCCTTTAAAATAATTATTTTGCTATATTTAGTGTCAGTGTGATGTTCCTCTGACAAGCGGATATGCTTTTGTTTTTCTTACTATATAAGAGCGTTACCGATAGAATACTAGTATATATAGTTGAATATTTTATTCAAATCTTAATCATTTTCTCTAAAATTGTGTGAAGAAAAATGTGACATCATGATTATTTTGGGTTTGTTTTATGTCATGAACAGTCATTTTCAATGTCTTAATCAATACTATTACGTCAGGGATTTTGGTGATCATGTGAAAAGTATTTAAGATAATCTCTTTCACAAAAATACGAAAAGTGCTGTTTTATTGTTGGTTGTAAAAAATGTGTTTTTCTACCCATTTTTTAGTGTATATTAATACTTCTTTCCTGATGCACGGTAATAAAGTAACTTGTACTAAGTTCTATAATTCAAAGGTCAAGTCCACCCCGGTAAAATGTTGATTCGAATAAATAGAGAAAAATCAAACTAGCATGACGCTGAAAATTTCGGAAGTAAAATAAGAAAGTTATGAAATTTCAAAGTTCCGCTTATTTTTACGAAACATTGATACGCACAACTCGGTGACATGCAAATGAGACGGCCCATGAAGTCCCTCATTCACTATTTCTTTTGTTTTCAATTTATATTTGAATTATACAATATTTCATTTTTTACAGATTTTACAATAAGGACCATCTTGACTGAACTATATAATGCTAATTCCATGTTCATGGAGGAAATGCCCTTTGTTTCACTTGACAATGAGGAGAAAATAAGAATATTTCATAATCATGCATATACAAAAGAAATAGTGAGTGCATGGAAGACGTCATCAGTCTCCTCATTTGCATATACCGACCAGGCTGTGAATATAACCGTTTTGTGAAATTAAAGCGAAACTTTAAAATGTCATAACTTTCTTATTTTCAGTGTTATGCTTGTTGGAATTTTTTTTTCTTTTTATTCAAATCAACTTTATGTTGGGTGGACCCTTTAAGTCCTTTTAGCAACTTTCTCCCGATCTGTGTTTAGCCTAATTGTTTCATTATTCTCTGATTTTGTTTTGTGTTTGTTTGGTTGTTTTACACTTATACTGCTTTAGCGTTTTGTTTTATATTATTGCATTCTCCACCAATTATCTTGGAGTTGAATAAATTAATTTAGAAAAAGAGGGCAAGCCCTATACTGCACACCATGTCCGTGTTTGCAGTGTGTTCACTTGCAAGTGCATGGATCACTGTGCAAATTCAATTGATTTCATGTTGTTTTCACACTTTGAATACCATGTGGGACACTGTTTTTTTCAGCGCATACTTTCGTTAATTCCGAAGCTTCGTTACATGGGTGTCGATCGGTATTCTTGGTTGGGGGGATGATTGACACAAATGTTCTTGTGGATGGGGATCTTTCAATATTACCCTCACTAAATCACAAGTTAGGACATTTGGGAGTGGTTGGGTTAGTAATAGTATTACTATTCCAATCTGAAAAGCAGACATCTTGAGCACGATTTTAAATCAAAATCTAGTTGGTATCTCAATCTCGCTTGCTGATTTCACTGTAGCATTACAATCTTATTTTATTTTTTAGTTGCACATGCGGAATTATTTGGGGGGGGGGGGACGCGATATGTTTGCCCCCCTCAAATATTTTCATTGGTGGGACGATCGCCCCCCTGCCCCCCCCCCCCCCCGGATCGACGCCTCTGTATATACAACTTCTCTCTTAATCTAACCCGACTGGCAATATCGTTTTTTTGTCTCACCTGCGAAGCAGAGTGAGACTATAGGCGCCGCTTTTCCGACGGCGACGGCGGCAACGGCGTCAACATCAAATCTTAACCTGAGGTTAAGTTTTTGAAATGACGTCATAACTTAGAAAGTATATGGACCTAGTTAATGAAACTTGGCCATAAGGATAATCAAGTATTACTGAACATCCTATTAGAGTTTCATGTCACATGACCAAGGTCAAAGGTCATTTAGGGTCAATGAACTTAGACCATGTTGGAGGAATCAACATCGAAATCTTGACCTGAGGGTAAGTTTTTGAAATGTCATCATAACTTAGAAAATATATGGACCTAGTTCATGAAACTTGGACATAAGGTTAATCAAGTATCACTGAACATCCTGCATGAGTTTCACGTCACATGACCAAGGTCAAAGGTCATTTAGGGTCAATGAACTTTGGCCATGTTGGGGTTTTTTGTTGAAAAACCATCATATCTCTGTAAGTTTATTGGTCTAGTTCATAAAAAGTGGACATGTATCACTGAACATCTTATGCGAGTTAGAGTAGTATTCAAAGTCAGCACTGCTGCTATATTGAACCGCGTGATGCAGGTGAGACGGCCAGAATGCAGATTCGGAGCCTGTGTGGCTTCTCGTACGTTCGCCATCGGGCTTACCGTCATTCCTTAGACGATTTATCTTGCCACCCTTTTACTCCCGGTTATTTTTCCACCCTTTTGAATTAATTTATTCACCACTGGTGGGATGGAATACCCTATCAGCAAAAGTTGTTTTTCGTTGGGGTCATGTTATGTCATGTGTTAAAAAATATCATATACATAAACATTTCACTCCTTTTCATCTTGAACCTCCACCCATCTGTTTAATAGTCCTGAAAAAGAATGTTTATATTTAATAACAATATACACAAATTGCGAGGGACACAAACTGATTGATGGCATATTATAATCATCACTATAATTATCATGATCAAACTTTTCATTTTTTATCATCATTATTATAATTTTTCTACCCTAAATTATTGGGGGGTGATAATACAGGCCACCCCCCCACTTGAAATATTAGGGGTGATATATCCCCCACCCCCCCCCCCCGTGATCGACACCCATTTATGCTTCGTTATTCCGAAAGTTCAGATATTCCGAAGGTTCGTAAGTCCGAAAACGAAATGGGGCTCGTCATTCCGAAGGTTCGCTAATCCGAAAACGAAATGAGGTTCGTAATTTCGAAGGTTCGTTAGTCCGAAAACGTAATGATTAACGAACCTCATTTCGTTTTCGGACAAACAAACCTTCGGAATTACGAAGTGTAACCCTTTTCAGTAGGTGGTGACAGTGTGTGTAACTGTTACATGTATCTGAAAAAAAAGGCTATATCATGGATTGAAAAGAAGGAATGGCCCCGGGGGGCCACGTACATTGACGAGTGGATACCATGCGCGACCCAAAAAACACGTAAATGAAAGGATGTCTTGTTCACGATAGGGCACGTTACGTACGTAACGTGATAAGGGTGTCAAAAACACAAAAATAATGAAAAAAGGGTATCTATTTCGTTAGGAAAATTACGTGTTTAGGGTCGAATTTGCGGGGATGATAAAACAAAATTAAAATGTTTTATAAAGGATGTCCTTTTTGCCCCAACACTTCTTGTTTAGAGTCCGATTTGCGCGAGGTGTAGAATGTGGGGTCGTACTAAACCAAATAAGTTAAAGCCGACGACCGAAGGACCCGGAACAGTTGTTTAGGGGTTCATTTCAGGGAATATTTGCCAAGAGTATCGCTTTGTCTTCAATACTTGTTAAGGGTAGGGTTTCACACGCCAATACTTGTTAAGGGGTGCATTTTCAGAATATGGAAATTACATGTTTAGGGTGCTTTTCGAGACCACATGGTCGCGCATGGTATCCACTCGTGAATGGAAGTGCCCCCCCCCCCCCCGGGGAGTGGTTAAAGTCCACCAAAGCATGTTTATTTATGTAGAGCTACATGTATATTTTCAAACATTGATTCTTTATATATAAACACCACATGCGATCGAGCATCTTTCCCGTATTGTATAATAATACAAATTCAATAATTTCGAGACTATACTTTATGTTGTTTAATTCTATTAAATTTGTATTGGAGATGTGATTACGGGGAGCTTCTTTAATGTGGTGTTGTACAGAATCAAAGTTTTCAAAATTCATAGCTCACATAATTATAAGCCAATATTATGCATTCATAATCAAACACATTTATTTCATGTACCCTGCTATGTGAAGAAATATACATAATAATTCATTCCTTTTGAATCATCTCAAACAATAAATAATATTCAACCTGTCTGATCACAATTTCTATATGAGTGTGTTATTTTGTTTGGGGGTTTATAGTCTACACGTAACTATAACGTGTTCTTGCATGTAAAGTGTGGTTGCACTCTCCAAGATTGCGCAATGTGAGAGGAAGGATGTACTTAATCCAAAGACGATTGCAAAATGATCAACAGACCGATATGACTTTAAAGCCCGCATCAAAAATGTCGCTATGTCATTTTTTTCATAACTACATTCCATGTTGTAAGTACTCAAAGAAAATTGATTTGAGTAAGTAGAGAAAAAAAACAATCTATACGAGGCATAATATTGGAAAATCACATCAAATCAGATGTAAAATAACTGAAAACAATAAAGTTGTGACAAAAAAGCCTACACAGTGAAAACGCTGATTAAAAAATTATTAAAGTTGTTTACTGCCATGAATAGTTCAGCAGTTTACTTTATTGAAGATTAAATATATAAGTTATACCGAAGTTATATATACCAAAGTGTTATACCTGACTGCTAAGAAAGCACGAATGCCTGTGAGCAAGCAACCAGGTGCCAACGGCTTAAGGTCCTCTCCGAGGGACCTGATAATGAGGATAAATGCCTTACCAAGGGGCACTAGTCTATATATATAGCGCACCACTTGGGAATCGAACCCGCCGGTCACCGGAATCCGAAACCCCCGCTTTATACCGACTGAGCTATCACGCCTCCCTAAGAAATCGAATCCATGACACATGCTCCGGCGACGATTGCTCCGATGACAAATGCTCCCCAAAATGCGACATTTGCTCCGCGACATTTTCTCCTCGACATTTGCTCCGCCGACATTTGCTCCGCCGAAATTTGCTCCGCCGACTGTTGCTCCGCCGACAGTTGCTCAGCCGACAGTTGCTCAGCCGACAGTTGCTCCGCCGACAGTTGCTCCGCCGACAGTTACTCCGCCGACAGTTGCTCCACCGACAATTGCTCCACATTTAGCGACAAATGCTCCGGCGACAAATGCTACCCGAACGACACATGCTCCGGCGACTATTGCTTCGCCAATATTTGCTCCGCATTTAGGGACAGTTGCTCCACCGACATTTGCTCCGCATGTAGGGACAAATGCTCCGCCAATAATTGCTCCGTCCACAATTACTCCATCGACAGTTTATCGGCATGTCGCTTAAAAAAATAAATTAAGACCTAAAGAAAATACCTGCGACAAATGGTTCTCAAATAACAATTGCCCTGCTCACGATTGCTCTACCGACAGTTACTAGGCCTCATTTTTTGCGTTACATACTTTTTTGTATTGTTTTGTTTTACCATTCAAGTTCTTGTGCCACTTTATATCATAGGCGGATCCATGGGGGGGCGAGGGGCCCGGGTCCCCCCGATTGGCGGAGCAAAAAAAGGGGGAACAGGGAAAAGAGAGACAAAAAGAGGAAGACAAGTGAAATACTTGGAAAATAAGAAGAATTTTCATATTTCATGTGCTCGCATTGCCTGTTAGTTGATTTACATATCTTGTTCAATATGGAGCTTAAATATCTAGTTTGGAAGTCAATATGCAAAAGATATTTCGCCGCGGAAATCGAACTTTCATTATTTTGTTTGATTTACAAATTGATTGTTTTAAAGTGATTTTTAAATATGTTGATATATTGATTACACAACAAACTTCTTAAAATCCACATTTCATGACAGTTTCGGCTCGCGATTCGCGCTTGCATTAATCGTTAAAATGTATTTACTCATGCATCTTATTCATAATTACCAAAGTTCTTGAAATGTCCAGTTTTCAGGCCATGATTTCGTGTCCTACTTGGGCATATTAGCTTATTAAATAAGATAAATAATTTTTGTGATTAAATTGTCCCTTTTGTTTCATCTCGCACTTAGCAAGAGGAATAGGAAGATCATGTGATGACTTGTCCTAATCATGTCCCGGTCTCATGTCAAAACCTTAAGTAATAATATGAAAAATATTAGCTGTTTTTTCAGTATGATCCATATTCACCTCACAATTTTCCTACAAATTGCTTAAACTAGAGCTGAAATACACCCTTTTTTATTGATTTTTATGATAAAAGATATATTTAGAATGCCTAGTTTCTAGGTCTATATATAAAAAACACACGCGAGAATGTCCAGTTTCAGATTACAATATCAACAATTTTCTGCTCGTGCTCCGTTCTTGCATTATTAATATAGGAAGATCCCTATTACTCACCCTATTCATGATTTACAAAACATGAATAGAGTGTCCCGTTCTTAGGACTAAATTTCGAATTTTGTCGCTCGCGCTTGCATCAATCGTTAGGTTATATAGCTATCCTATTCACGATTAAAGAAATTGATTGAATTTTTTCATTCTCTATGTAGAAAGGTAAAAATGTTCAGCTCGCGCTTCGCACTCGCATTATTTGATTGCTGAAATATATAGAGTCTTCATGGCTAACTGCAAGCAGTCCTTCACAGGTACCTTTTCGATCAGTTCAAACGTATATAAAAAAAAATTTGCTCGCGCTTTGCGCTCGAATTATTAGTGTTAGGAAGATCCCCAATTACTCATCTTTTACATAATTTATATAACGTGAATACAGTATCTCGTTTTAGGTCTCAATATCGAAATTTTCCGTTCGCGCTTCGCGCTGGCATCAATTGTTTAGTTGAATACCTATCCTGTTGAAATCACAAAAAGTGCTAAGAATTTCCATTTTTTAGAAATGTCCAAAAAAAATCAGCACGCGCTCCGCGCTCGCATTATTTGATTGTTAAAATATGTAATTACTTCAAGGCTAACTGCAGGCAAACTTAATAGTACCTTTCTGATCAATTCAAAGCGTGTATTAACAATTTCTGCTCACGCTTCGCATTCGTAGATTTATCCAGTTGCATACATATTATTTTCATGATTACATTGTCCAGTATGTTCAAATTTTAGGACAAAACACATAAAGTAAAAAAAAATGTTCGCGCTCGCGATTGCATTATTCAAATAAGGATTATGATATCATATATCTATGTTGATTTATAAGAATAAAGCTAAGATGTGACTGTTAGGACTACCCCTTAAAAGAAATGTTAAACAATGATAATTCCACATGTTCAGGGAGAAATAAAACATTTTTTACAGGAAAATGAGGAGAAAATTTGAATATTGTATATTTCTTAAAATAAAATACAAAATAAATAGTGAGTGAGTGATGTCATCAGTTCTCTCGTATACTGACCAGGATGTACATATAACTATTTTGTGAAATTAAGCGAAATTTAAAAATATCATAACATTTTTTATTTTACATCCCATTTCGATGAAATTTTCAGTGTTACGCTTGTTTGATTTTTCTCTTTTTATTCAAATCAACTTTTTCTTGTGGTGGACATGTCCTTTAAGCGGAGAGTTAATTTCACACTGCACGTAATTGAAGGGGAAAATAATAAAAGAAAATGGAGTGAAAGTGACGGGAAACACCTTTCTAACAAGATTGTAAAACTTCATTAGTTTTCAATTCCATTAGAGGGGGTAGGAAAAAGTTAGAAGAATAAACAGTAAAAGACAGACCAAAATAGCATTACAGCGAGAAGAAAGAAATAGGAGAAGAAGGGAGAGGTTGTAAAAGGAATAGGAACATAAGTTACTAGGAATGAAGAGAGAGAAAAAAAATTAAAACAGGAGGGGAGAGGGACGGGGGAGAAATTGGTTTTAAAGGAAAGAAAAGTAGATACATTCGAGATGAAAGCACTGATGGGAAATTTAATTTGAGCCAAACTATTTCTTTCTGTTGAGCAATTCAATTAGGATTGTTAAAAATATATAGAATAATGATAATGACCATACAGCTTTGGAGAAGAAGCGTTGTTAGTTTTACATAAAAAAACATTAATTTTTCGGTGGATGGCATTTTCGGCGGAGGTATTATCAGCGGAGCATTTTGTCCCTATACATGCGGAGCAAATTTCGGCGGAGCAACTGTCCCTACATGCGGAGCAAATATAGGCGGAGCAATTGTCGCTGGAGCATGTGTCGTTCGGGTAGCATTTGTCGCTGAATGCGGAGCAATTGTCGGTGGAGCAACTGTCGGCGGAGTAACTGTCGGCGGAGAATTGTCGGCGGAGCAACTGTCGGCGGAGCAAATATCGGCGGAGCAACAGTCGGCGGAGCAACTGTCGGCGGAGCAAATTTCGGCGGAGCAAATATCGGCGGAGCTAATGTCGTGGAGCAAATGTCGCATTTTGGGGAGCATTTGTCACCGGAGCAATCGTCGCCGGAGCATGTGTCGGGTTACCAAGAAATCACCCACTCATATTATTAAAGTCAAGATCACTCCACAAGAAAGTTGGTTTAAATCAATATATAGAAAAATTAAAGAAGCATATAACGCTGAAAATTTAATCAAAATCAGAAAGTTTTGGCATTTTGAAGTTTAATTAGCTTATTTTTCACAAAACAGTTATAATAATGCACAACTCAGTGATATGCATATGAGAGAATCGATGATGTCCCTCACCGTGATGGTACCACTCTTTATTTTGTGTTTTATTGTTTGAATTATACATTTTTTCCCGGGGAGAGGGCAGTCAAATTTGCTGTACACATGCGTGACCATATTATTTCCAAACACACCCTAAACGACGAGTTTTAGTGTTCAAAATGACCAACAAGTTTTTCGTTGGCTACATTTACACATTTTGGCCCCTAAACAAGTTGTCGCCAGAATATGAACTCGAAAAAATATCTTTGAAAAAAAACTTTTTTTGTCGCGCATGCATGCATGGGTGTACGGCAATTTGACTGCCCCCCCCGGCAATTCTTACTGATTTGACAATATAAGGACCTCCTTGTTTGAACCGCAGAATATTAAAACATGGTAATGTTCAGGCCTGGGAGGAATAAAGGTTTGTGTGAATGTCCGCCCCTGAAAACCTTTCTTTCTTTATTTTTCTTTCTCTTTTTCTTTCTCTCTCTCTCTCTTTCCAATTTAGTCTCTCTTTTTTTTCTTTCTTATTCTTTCTTTCGATGTTTAATTTCCTTCTTTCTTTCTTTTTTCTGGCTTCCTTTAATTCTTATTTCTTTCTTTGTTTCTTTAATTAGCTTTCTTTCTTGCTTCTTTAAATGTATTTCTATTTCTTTGATTCTTTCTTAATTCTTTAATTTCTTTTTTTTTCTTAGTTTAGTTTACTCGAACGCCAGGACTCATCGATCAAAGTAGAACGCAGGGGCCGCGGAACGGTTTTCAAAGTGGGGGGGGGGGGCTGACACTAGCGTACCTACGGGGGCAGAGGGGGCAGTTTGCCCCCCCCCCCCCCCGACGAGTCACAACCCATACAAAAGACATAGCCCTGCCCCCCCCCCCCCTCTGACAAACTTGAAGACTTTTTATTTTTTTTTGCTTTTCAATTTTTTTTTTCAGGTACGATTGTAGAGCTTTTTGATTGAACCCTTTTTTTGTTGCTTGTCAGATTTTTCGACCGGTTTTGCCCCCCCCCCCCCCAGTGGAAAATCCCAGGTACGCCACTGGGGGCTGACCATGCAAAAAAAAATGACCAGCGTATGGCCATTTTTGCGTTTTTGTACACGGTTTTTGAAAAAGTGGGGAGGCTGAAGCCCCCCCCCCCCGGTTCCGCGGCCCCTGCAATGTCTATTGCTGCGCTCTCCTTCAGACGTAGATGTGCTACTTATCATGCTTATGCTGGCAGGGGTATCGTAGCCAGCAAAAAAAATTATTTCTTTCTTTCTTTGTTTTTTTATCTCTCTCTTTCTTTTTCTCTCTTTCTCTCCCATATCCTACATAATGGTACCGGTATATGAATTTGCCAACTGCCCATGCCAGAATGTTGGGGGTGGGGTGTCATGAATACCAGTGTATGGGATGTAGGCCTAATTATACTTGTCATAAATAATAAGCACCGAAAAGCTTAGCCGTCAGCGGACAAATGAAAATCTACCTGTGCAACCACCACGAGAATGGTGCACCGTACACATCAAGGAAATACGGTACTAGCTACCGTGGGCCGATTGCACGAAAGGGTCTTTCCAAGGACCGTCTTTCGTGTCGCCCATCTTTTATGATACGCTATAAGCGGGGTGTTTCTGAAATTTATGATGAAGAATAAGATTTGTTAGCTTGCTTTTAAATCAAATTTTATACAATTTCATGATATATCACATCATTTTATAAACAAATACTTTGTTAATCTTAACGGACGAATTAAATATGTTTGCAGGTAATTTATTGAAAATGCGTTTCACATGGCGCATCATAAAAGATGGGCGACACGAAAGACGGTCCTTGCAAAGACCCTTTCGTGCAATCGGCCCCATACCTACTGGTAATGCACATAGCACAGTATCGGCTGCTGGCGTAGGTGGCACTGTACGCACGTGTAGCAGGATCTCCTGATCCTCCGACCGGTTCCCCATCAAATCACACGTACGGGACACTGACGGCTGATTTTGTCTGAGAATTCCGCTGAATGACGTATTCTTGCGTAGCGCAGCAGGCGATCTCTAAGTTAGACTACACTAAGTCTTTAAGATAGAGTCCAGAAAAATAATCTCAATATGACGGCAGCAAGATCAAGACTCCCTCCATTACCCACTATCAGAGAAATTATCAGATTATATGGACTTCGAGCAGAAAAGCATCTTGCTCAGAACTTCATCCTCGATTTGAAACTGACAGGTAAGCTGAGCACTCAATTCATTTTTAGTCTTGAGAAGTTGAGGACTCCACTCCATGATAATGTTATTTTTAATATTTCGACATTTACTTCTTCATCATGGAGTCTTAACACTCTTCCCATGCATGCATTATCATGCATAAGAGACTGACCAAAACAAAAATGGATTTCCCTAGCTAGCTAGGAAATATGTACCTGTATTTTAAGATAAAAGTCAAGTAAATCGGGGTGATTCTATTTATTTTACGCTAGGCCTATGCCATGTATGCCTAATGCGTAGAAAGGTTTAAGAAATCTGTTACTAAAAATGTTGAAAATTGAAGGTTTCTTACCAGACCGATCTCGTGTAGATCCCTCGATCCAAATGTACATAACGCAAATACAATAGCTCGACCCTTGAACCGCTTCGTTATAACATAGCTACGATATAAGCAATGTTACAAAATGCCGTTTTGAAGAACAATTTATCTAAATAATTATTTAACAAATACTAAAATTTTTGGTCCAGTATATGCAAGTGATTTAATTCTGAGCCGAGTTCTAACTGATGATGATGATGATGATACATGATGTAATTAAAGCAGCTTGTCTCGTACGGTATTTGTGTATTTGGTTATTCTTGGATGCTATTGCCGTGGGTACTCGACCCTTTTCCAACTGATACATAATTTATCCAAGATAATAAACGATATCTTGGACCTTCAGTATTTTGTTTTCATAAAAAAGCTCATCAGTGTGAGCGGGCATATCAGCAGCCTACATGATTCTCACTGCTCTCTTTTGAATGAGCAGAATTTTCCCTAAGTGTGATTTGACTGAGATCCCCAGGCAAGCACACAATAATTTAGTAGGGCAAAAAGTACACTTCTAGGGAATACAAGCTTCAGTTTTTTAATCACACCAACATTTCTAGAAAGTAATTTACATACTTAAGTGGGATGCATGCACCTTCCAAGGCAACTTGTCATCAATGTAGAGACCTAGAAATTTAATAGATGATACCTTTTCAATATTTACCTTGTCAAAGACTACAATTAGGCATAACTGTCTTAGCATTATTGAATAGCATGTATTTCATTTTCAGTGAATCAAGCGACAGTTTATTTGCTTGAATCCCTTTAGTCAGCACACATAGCTCTCTATTTACAATTCCTAGAAGAGTTTCTAAGTTTCTGAGAGAGCAGAATACACTTGTATCACCTACAAATAACGAAAAAGAGAACTTTTTTGAAAATGTTGGAAAATCATTAACGTTTGAAATAAAAAAACCAAGGGACCCAGAAGGGAAGTTTAGGTACTCCACATGTGACTGGTCGCATATTTCTGAAGATACTTCATTAATACCATGGTCACATTTGTTCTACGGCGGCCGTACGGCGAGTCCAAAACAGCCGTTTTATCAATTTTGATTCAAACCACCTATATGTAGTTGGACAAAAAACTGTTAAAACGGCCGTTTTCGACTAGAACAAATGTGACCATGGCATAAGCTGCACAAATTGTTGTCTGTTACTAAGATAACTTCTAAACCATTTAAGTGCAGTCCCCCTGACCCCATAATAAGAGAGAGTTTGTGCAAGAGAATATTTTGGTTCACCGTATCAAAAGCTTTGTAATCATATTGAAAGTGTTTAGTGCAGAAAATGCATGTATCTTATCTAACAGACAGAGAATACCATGTTTCTCTCAAAAACCAAATTGGGAACTTGAGAAAATTTGAAAAGACTTCAAAAATTTAATCATTGTAGGTATACAAGATTTTCCAAAATCCTAAAGAAGACAGTGAGTAGAGAAATTGGTCAGTCTATAATTACTCGTTTCTGAGGTATTTCCTTTTTTATATTATAGGCAAAACTAGCTATTTTCAATTTCATAGGAACACTCCCCTGCACCAAAGACACGTTGAAAATATGAGTGAGAGGTGTAACTCTTTTTAAATATTGAATCATTAATCATTAATTATACCATGGATCTTACACCATCAAAACCATGGCTCTTCCTTTTCAAGCCATTTACAACATCTATAACATCAAAATTGACAACAGGAACAAAAATAGTTTTTGTTTTCAATTGGACTGTCTAAATAATTTATAAAGGTTTCTTGTATATCAGCAGAAGGATAACAATGCAATAACATGCAGTTGACAGTTACTTTGTAAAAGTTTGTATCATCACAAACATTCTTTTATGAAAATTATTTAAGATTATTAGTACCGTAGCTCAGCCTTGGGGAAAACAGATCCAATAAAAAATGTTTATCCATACAGTGTGTTCGAAGAACATTTAAGAAGTAGGTTTAATGGCCAGTCGAATTATGACCAAATTGCGATTATGAAGTGCTTTAAACAATTAGACGGGCTTCATAACCATGTATTTTGAAAATAATCCTCATAATGAATAATCGGTCGACAATATTAACTAAGTTTTAACAAAATTTTCCTGTCTGTTGGTTCTTAGCTGACAATGTGTTTTTAATTGAATGCTCATCTACCAGTGATGTGGCTTCTATAGCGATAGCTTGCTTCGCACACAAACTGATACAGTGAAAATCACTCTGCAAACTCCAACCCAGAAGTAGCACCCAAGAACATTATCCAGTCGTCCGTAAAGTAGTGCTTAAAGTTGTATGTTAAGTTGTGCATAAAGTTTTACGTAAAGTTATACATCAGGTTGTTCATAACCTTAGTAACTGTTGAATGAAATACCATCCAGATTGATCATTTTTGTTTTTTTACCTAGATAAGATTGTCCGTCAAGCTGGAAGTCTCCAGGGATCCCATGTTTGCGAGGTAGGACCAGGACCTGGTGGTATCACTAGATCTATCATCAATCAAGGAGTAAAAGACCTCTTGGTTATTGAGAAGGATACCAGATTCATCCCCAGTTTGGAGGTAGACCATTTTTGTCTGATTTCCAAAATCTAATAACTAGTTTTCCCCAAGAAACGTAGAGATATTTTCTGGAATTCACAAAGGTGGTTTTCAGTCTGGGTGAAAACTATGGTTATGAAGATTACAATAATCATGTTTTTACTATTAAAGAGCTTTTTGTGTTGAAAAGTAATGAATGTGGGTCTATGTCATGAGGCACTCAACTCACCTAGGTTCGATGGTCAATTATTATTGAGCCCATCGTTTTGAATTTTTTTAGTCCACTATTTTACTTAAATCAATTTGTGTTTAAGTGAATCAATCTGTGTAGACAGAATCAAACCACAGCAAGACGCACAAAATTTAGTACCATGTAAAGAAAAGTGCATATCTTATTGGGCCCTTTCTCACAGCACGTGGTATACATTGCAGTGCACTGGGAGAGGGATGTCAGTTGGAAATCGTATCAAGAGGGGAGCTGTCCCATTGTGGGCCAAACATACAAATCCTATCCATCTTGCAATGCACCTCATGACACACATAGTTACACGACATTTGCTCCTGCGACAATTGCTCCAGGCTTAATTACATCTAAGATGTAGGGTTAGAGTTAGAGTTGCAACAGGGTTTCGTGTTAGGTTTAGGGTTGGGCTGATGGTAGGTATAAAATTAAAACCCAGGGTTGATGTTGGTTATTTGACTAGGTAATGTGTGGAATTTAGAGCCGAGCAATTGTCACCAGAGCAAATGTCATGGAACCCGACATGATCCCCTCTTTTGCAAGAGCTCAGATTTTTGCTGTAGAATGATTTTCAGTCTTGGTGGGTGTTTCACAAGGCTATCCGTAAGTAACGAGTGACAACGAACGCCTGGGGATCCTTCCTTGGGGTAAATGTTTCACACCAGATTTTCATGGGTAGTGATGTTTCTTAGAAAGGATCACCAGTCGTTCATAAAGTCTCTTGTAATTTTATACAAACAACTTTATGAAACACCCACTTCAAATGAAGAGATAAAGATAAAGATAACCCAGTCCTGCATTTTGACATCCACAACTCATGATTGAGATAAATTATGACAAGTTCTGTTTGTTTTGTTTAGTTTTTAGGTTTTTTTTGTCTCGTGAAAAAGATTTGTATATAATTCCAAGCTCATCCACTTAAACAAATGGACGGAATTCCTCATGAAAAGTAGAGCACATATTTTTATTTTGGAATTTCACGCGTGTTTCTACAGTGTTTCATTTTATTTCTCCCCTTTTGCTATGAATTATGAACTCTTTGAGCCTTATTTTGTTTTTTTTGTAGATGTTAACTGAAGCAACAGAAGGGAGAGTGAGAGTAGCTTGTGGTGATATCTTACGGTTCAAGTTTGAAAATGCCTTCCCTGGTCATATCAAGAAAGAATGGGATGATGGTAAGCTCAAAGAGTAAATAAACCATTTCATAGTTGGCTCATGATCAACTTTTCTCAAATTCTTTCCCATTTTTCATTACGATTAGCCCTAACACTTTCAGATGGAGGTGTTGCATGAGCTTTCCAGACATAGCATCCTGTACTATTTCATTTCTATAAAGGCCACCGCACACCTTACGACTGGATTGCGGTCCGATTTTGGAACAAATTGCATTTTGCTCATTTTCTGAAAATTTGAATGGAACATATCATTTTATTTGAGGTTTAAATTAATTGAAAGAATACTAATATAACTATTTTGAAAGATTGCAAGCCTTTATTTCAGAGTAAGACCAAATTAGTTTCAAATCGTAGCCAATCGTACGACTGCTATGACATTACATTACGACTAGATATTATATTCACTTTTATTCTAAGAAGGATGATAGCATACTTAAAGATTACACAGTAAGATATTCCAAGTCTCAATGTTAGCATCAAATTCTACTACATTTTTTCTGAAATCGGGTCGCAGACCAGGCCTTAAAAGAAAGTCTGGCCCATACACAAAGTTTAGCAATCATCATAGAACATTTTCTAACGATTGATTGCATTGACTACAATGCATGACGAATCATGAAAATCAAGTTCAGGATTAATCACTAACCTTTGTACCACACCATCAGAAAGTCTCACTGCATATGATTTTACCATTAAATTATGTTATGATTACTGTATTACAGCTGTAAAGCAGAGCTGCCAGCTGTCAAAAAAATTGTATGTTATACAAACATATAAGGATATTTCTGAATACAATGATAATAACAATGGTGTTATTTTATAAAGCGTACACACTCTGCGAAGATGCTCATGGCGCAAGCGAAAAAATATGAATAGGCAGTCAATAGTACGAATTTGTGACTGATATAAGGAAAAAAAAGTGAAAGAGCTACTGCTGGAGGAAGGATACATGAAAAATTGTATCTGAGTTGTTTGCAAGTGCTGAAACTCGTACTTCGTAATATCACTCGAGAATGATATTCACGTGCTGGAGAAGCGATTGTATGAGCTTCACCGACGATGAATTGTTGTTGACACTTGGCGAAACTTGATGAAATCTCTCCCTGCGTTTCGGCTTTGGTTTTATAGAAGAACAGTTGACGAAGGCAGTTTCCCTATGCCTTGGACTACACTGCATGATCCTGGATCCACATGTGAGCACAACAAAGTAAATGTATAGATGTATATATATTTTAAAATACTTCAGTTGATAAGATGGCCATTTTAATAAGATGTGAATTTTAAAAGAAAAATACTAAGTTTGGGTGTTCCGAATACTAATGTGTGTACTTTCATGGTTGGCAGCTCTGCATGACTTCACTGTTTGTTTCATCCTTTTAATTTGTCTTTTTATTGTTTCCTAGATCCTCCCAATCTCCACATAATTGGAAACCTGCCTTTCAATGTCTCTCTTCCTCTGATGTTACGATGGTTAGAAGCCGTAGCCGAGAGGACCGGTCCATTCTCATATGGGAGAACCCGTATGCTACTCACATTCCAAAAAGAAGTTGCCGAGGTATGTTTAAAATTCACTTGCCCTGGCTAATTAACATTTCATCTACGAGTTATTTTGTCAGTTTAACTGCCGAGGTAGGATTGAAACTGTCAGGGATTTTTATTCCCTTTGTCTTCAATTAGTAGGGATTCTCAGAGACTCTGATACAGCATGTGCTTAAGCTTTTTGGTCTACTGTCAATTTGGTCTTATACTACTCTTTGTCTAATACCCACCTAGTCAAATTTTATTTTAGTCTAATGCCCAGATAGTCTTCTAATTTAGGATTCATCCCAAATGTAAACATTTTATAAGGTGATATTACCTTATCATTTTATGGATTTTTAGATTTATTCATTGGAAAACATGAAATTTATTGTTTTAATCCAAAAAATAAAATAGATGATGCATTTTTGGATTTTGGAAGGAGTAGAAACAAAACTCGCATTGATTTTAGATGAAATCATATTTTTGAGCAATTTTTTGGTCTGTCTTGTTTTTAAATGTGTTATAAAGTACCTTACCCTTTCACCTTGTTGGATTTTTTTCAGCTTGGAATTCAAACAATCACAAACATCTAGAATAATACAGAAAAGTATCAATCATGTATAAGTTGGCCAATGTACATGGCTACCCTGTTAGTTTTCATCTTGCAAACAGTCTAGGGTTTTTTCTTGATCCAGAGATTAACAGTGTGACCTAGTGACCCATTCACCTTCATACAGTTTATTTAACTTGAAATTCTACAATCCAAACATTAACAATAATCCTTAATGTAGTAGATTTTGCCAATTTACATAGCATGCTTGTTTTTTTTTATTGCACATAGTCTCTGTTTTTTTTTCTCCCCTTGATTCAGAGATTAACAGCGCCACCTGGTGACATCCAGCGAAGCAGATTGTCAATAATGGCCCAACATCTATGTGACATCAAACAGTGTTTTGTGATACCTGGAACAGCTTTCGTTCCCAAACCACAGGTAAGACCAGGGATGGAATTGGGGTGAAATGGCCTTGCAGGGTTCCCAGCCCAACATCAGGGAAATTATTTTTACTTTTTCCAGTCATGAAAAAATCAGGGAATTTTGATTTTAAAAAAATACCCCAAATCAGGGGAAAATGCCTCACATGAGGGAAAAATCAGGGAATTTTGATCAGCCAAAAAGTCAAAATCCTGGTAGTCAATTCAATTCAATTTTTTTTCAATTCAATTCAATTCAATTTATTTATTTCAATCATAAAATATATACAAAGTAACATGCAACAATCGCGATTTAATGTAATGAATTAAATTGGAGACTAATATGAAAGTTAAAAAAACTTGTAAGTCATAGTCCCCCAAAACAAGGAAAAGAAAACACATGTTACAATACAAACACACACACACATACACACCCTGACTCTGTTATATTTTGTTGCATATCAAAACAACATCCATTGAATGACTGGTTATGGTAGTACTAATTAGTTTTACATTATTGTTTTTATACTGAAAATACATGTTATGCACTACAACATCTTAGAAAACATGCGAAACTGGGAATGACTTTGAATAATTATCTGGGAATTTTTAAATTTCATCAGGGGAAAATCAGGGTTTAAATCATGGAATTTTGTTTTCTTTCAAAGCTGGGAACCCTGCCATGTCTTCCTGGTTTCACAGGCCTAATTCATTCCCCATAGACTCGTGTTAAATTAGCACTTCAAAAAATTAATAAAAAATAAGGATGAAATTCGGGGGTTGAATGTTTACTACCAGTGGATAGGATTTATATCTGGCAATCCATATCTGACCAGAAAAGGGTCCCTCGACCGGCTCATTTTAAAAATAAATTGGCGTGTTTGAAGACACCTTCGGGGGAGCAGATTCATCACCTCAAACAGCAAAATAGCCCTAATCCTTCCGCCAGTGAAAATATAGTCCAAAATTGGTGATATTTCTTCCCAATTTGGGAAAAGGAAGTTCAGTAATTACCAAAAATAGAATCAGTGTTAGATGGACAATCATATGCATACACTTTGTCAATCAGCCATATCAAAATAAAAAAAAATAGCAATGGGTTGGCTCGAATGAATATATATGGCCTGCCACTAGTGATTAGGCCCGTGAAACCTGTATAGGTTTCACAGGCCTAATTCATTCCCCATAGACTCATGTGTTAAATTGGCACTTCAAAAAATTCATAAAAAATAAGGATGAAATTCGGGGGTTGAATGTTTCTTACCAGTGGATAGGATTTATATCTGGCAATCCATATCTGACCAGAAAAGGGTCCCTCGACCGGCTCATTTTAAAAATAAATTGGCGTGTTTGAAGACACCTTCGGGGGGAGCAGATTCATCACCTCAAACAGCAAAATAGCCCTAATCCTTCCGCCAGTGAAAATATAGTCCAAAATTGGTGATATTTCTTCCCAATTTGGGAAAAGGAAGTTCAGTAATTACCAAAAATAGAATCAGTGTTAGATGGACAATCATATGCATACACTTTGTCAATCAGCGATATCGAAATAAAAAAAATAGCAATGGGTTGTCTCGAATGAATATTTATGGCCTGCCACTAGTGATTAGGCCCGTGAAACCTCCTACTTCTCTTTTCCCCTGACTACATGTACTCTTTTTTTTTTTTTTGCCAACACTGCTTTGAATTTTGTGTGTGTATGTGCTTGGCTGGAATTTTTGTTAACTGCCTACTGGTACACGACTGGTGACCCTTTCTTGTGAGCAGTATAATCCTTACATAGCCGACTTAGCACCTAAAATCATGTTCCAGTCGTGTTTTAAGTTACGTGTAACTTTACAAATTACAAACGACTTTATGAAACGCCCACCTGGTGGATTTTTTCCAGGAGAGCGTTTCATCAACATTTTTGCCCGTCTAGTTTTTCCCATCTAGTTGTTAGATCTGACAATCTTCCGTTAGTTGTTAGATCTGACAATCTTCCGTTTTGATTGGCTGAGAAGCACTTTTACTATGGTTACTGTCGGATAGAACAGGACTTGTGGGATAAAATCATGGCAAATCCTTTCATGAAACGCTCCCCACGTGTATAAAAGAATGTTTTCTCACATATGAGTCTATTCCACATACCTGTCCTACTCATGAAAACTGGATTGAAATAAACTATCATAATGTATTTTGTACAGATAGATGTGGGTGTCGTTCATCTCACCCCACTTCAAGAGCCAGAGATAAAGGTACCCTTCAAAATGGTGGAGAAGCTAGTGAGGTGTGTCTTTCATTTCAGAAGGACATACTGCAAACGTGGAATTGAGTAAGTTGTCATGCCGCCCCCACCCCCTAACAGAAAGAAATCCCAAGATTTGAAATTTTAGTGTTTTCAAGAGAATCAAGTAGAATATTGTATTGGGAGTGCCAATTCATTTACTGCCTCTATACGTCATTGATAGTTGCCTAAGAATTCTTTTCTTTTATCTGTGAGTGTCCTTTTCCATGATCAAACTTCAAACTAGACTCGTATATAAAGATGGCAGTGACTTTGATATAAGTACAGAACTATGATACTTCTGAACTATTCTTTCCATCACATGCTATACTATACTTCATTAAAATTCATTTATTTATGTTTTAAATGTACTCAAACATTGAAAAAATGCTTCATGATTTGCTTTTTCAACATCTCAACAGTTTCCTTATTCATGCTTTTCATCTAAAATATTACCATTCCCATACACAACACTACCATTACTTTTTGGCAAGATTTTTTTAATAGCAAAAAATATACATTTTTGCTATTTTCTGTTAGTCAATGAGTGGAAAAGCAATCCTGACATTTTATTTTCCTCAATTTTCTTTTCGTTTAAAAGTTTTGTTTTAAAGACGAGATGTACTTTTAGGGGATTTACAAAATATAAGAGAAGCTTTAAAAGATTGATGAATTGAATGAAATGTAGCTCAATTTTCAGGAATCTAAGACTGGTTGATTTATAGATCTTCTGCATACATGTACCAATGACATTGTAATAATGGCAATAATAATAATAATAGTGGTATATTTACCCAGGGTAGCCACTTCAGTTGTAAAAACTGTTCCCCAACGGGCCCTGACATTGATCTTCAAATTTCTGTTTTTATCATATTTACACAGGACACTGTTTCCATTGGAGAGACAGGATTTGACCCAGGAAGTGTTTGATACCTCTGGAGTTGACCCCACCCAACGACCTCTGTGGTTGACCATGGAAGAGTTCAATGCACTCTGTCTTTCCTATAGAAACATATGTGAGCGGATACCTGGGATGTTTGCCTACAACTACAGATGAGAAAACAACCGATGTTTCCAAAAGAATTGTCTGCGGTTAGTTTCAGCAGTTGGTTGCTGAAGACATGGCTTTATGTCCTATCCAAGGGACAATGCGATGCGAACCTGGGCCGCCAGACTACGGAATCAAATGAATGGTTTCTAAGAACTTGCATGGTTGGAGATCATGTAATGTGTGAACCTTCTCTGCAACCTCAGTATTTGGTTGCAAAATACATGGTTTTACATCCCATCCAAGGGATTTTTGGTACGAACCTGAGCTGCCAGACTTTGTTATCACATGAGTGTGTGACCGAAAATATGACAAGTCTTGGCTTTAATCAGTTTAAAATCTAAAAATTTTGAGATTTATAACTAATTTAATATCAGTTAGTTTAATTTTAGTTAGTTTAGTGTAATTTCATTTTATTCATTGGAATGTCAAAATGAAATTAAACTTTCAAAATCATGCTTCTGAGTAAAGTCGCACACGTGACCCACTTCTTTTGACCTCTGACCTTGAACCTGCATATTGAAGACAGTAAATAATATTTCCAAGTGAAAGCTGACTAAACATGTAAATGTTATATAACCTTTGATTTGCTAAATCTCTAAGATTTTTGAATTTATAACTAATTACAATAAAGATTTCTCATAATTTTGTTCACACATGTGACCAAGAATGGCCCATGGATGGTTCTTAGTAAATTGTCTGGAGTATCATTTCAGTGAGAGAGCATGTAATGTGAACATTGTCTCCACAATATCAGCAGTTGGTTGTGGTAGACATGGCTGTACATCCTATCCACAGGACCTAATTGCGGAATGAGTTACTGGACCATTGAATTGATGCTCTTCACCAACCAAGCTATCACACCTCATCTGCCTTAGGAATTGATTAAGGTTTCAGTTGTTTGAGGGTGGACATGTATGTAATATGTGTCTGTAACATCTCTATTACACAGTTATGTTGTTGATCAATGTATGGTATTATATTAAAATGTGGTCTACCAGCACATGGTCTAATTCTTAGTCTAATTTGGTTTAATATCAATCAGGACTTATTGCTATTTGGTCTTCCCTATGTTCGGTCTAATACCAAATGAGTCTTATTTCTCATTTAGTCTAATATCCATTTGGTCGTCACCACTTTGTCTAATTGTTAAACTTTTCCAAATGATGGAGATATTATAATAATGATAATACATATGATTTATGTACTGAACTTTCCATCTTGATTAGGTGCTCAAGGTGCATAAGAGCAAATGAACAACTCCCCAATATGGGATAAGTTAAAATTTTATTAATCAATAGATAAATGGATGTTTGTCTAAATGAATTCTTATACATGTAGGGTGTGTGTTTAAGGTACAGGTTGCCCCTGCAAGTTGCCTCTGATCTTTGTTGAATTCAACAGGGTCGGCCCCTTATAAGTGAAGGAAGGTCAATTCTCCCCTTCACCCTAGATTTCTTTAAAACCAGGGCTCCGTAACACAAAGGTTTTTGATGAATTGCAAATATGAAAGAACCGCACTGATTGGTCCCTGGCCAGTATTTTAAACCAACTGCGCATATAACATTGATATTGATTGGCCAGTTCATTTAGCGATTGATCGCTAATCTTTGTGTTACGGAGCCCAGAACTTGATTGGAGGTTGTGGATCATGAGGGTTGGTAGCTGCAAATATATTCTTCAATCACTTGGTAGCACTGGCGTCACTGAATACATGATGTCATGCTATTCAGTTGGGGGGGGGGGGCTGGCACATGGTCATCCCCCCCTGAAAAGTAGATTCCCTAGTTGAATTTTTGCTGGTGCTTGGTAACAACACAATACTTCAGTTGTTTGGATGTATGATGTGAATGAGGCTATCTGCACACATTAATCCCACTTTATCACGCTTTATCAAACATGATATTCTATAAATTAAGATAGCAAGCTATCACTATCTACAAGCTTAATTGAGGTGGCTTTGCCTTCTGATAAACCAATTCAAATTAGGATTACATGTATGTCTCCTAATTTTTATTTCCATGGCATCAAGGTTGAGAATAATTAGGGCAAATGTTGGGTTGCTTGTTTTACATCTCAATCCGATCTGCAAAGTTGACTTACCAAAGGTTAATGATGCATTCTTTGCACTGTATGGTATAAAAACTGCTGCAACATATGGGCAATTATTTGATTATGGAAGGTTAAAGATATGCTCTCTAGATTGTTCAGCAAATGGACATCACTTCACTTGTCATAAACCTACCATATAGATAATCTTAACTAGGCCAGGCTATTTTGGATATTATATGGCCGGGGGGGGGGGGGGGTCTCATATTCACCCACCCCTCCTTAAAATCTTAGCCATCAACTTCACAATTGCGCTGAAAATTAGCACTCGATTGCCTGAGATCTAAACTGCAAAAATCGTATTTATTTTGTTTGTGAAAATTGCATTTAGTTGATTTATTTGTAAATCCCGATGTAAGGCCCAAGATATGCTTTTTTTGCTGCAGAACTAAGCCCTTGATGTTCTAGGCAATCATTCTTGAAAAAATGAGAAAGCTGTGAAGTTGTAAAAAGTTATAATTACTGGCTATTAATCACTATATCTCTGTAGATTTCAGATACGCCCCCATCAATGTCAATGTGGTGTATTGTAGTGAATACTCTTCCATTTTCTCAAGTACTCTACAGAAATGGCTGAAATGTCATTTTTCCAAAAAATTATACTTCAGATGAACTGTCTGTGTTATATTTTGATTACTTGACAGGGGAATATTCAGTCCACTTACAAAGAAACCACAAATCCCTTTCACAGCCTTTGTGAAAGTTGTCCAAACTGCTTGTCATAATTGTTTTTATTTTTCTCCTCTCATACACCGTTTTATGACCCAGATTGGCTGGGAGGTTTGGTTTAGTGAATTGGACTTTGATATGTAATAGACAAGTTGAGTTTGTATAGCCATTATGACCAGCCTGATATTATCTTAATCCTCCTAGATCATTGCACCTTCAAAATAAACAACGGGGGGGGGGGGTCACAAATGGTGGTTTCAAACTGCCTCGATCATGAGAATCCCTGTTAAATTACGAGAACTTTTTTGGCTAACAATACTCAGTAATTAGGTGATCTGTCAATCGACAGATCAACTATTAATTTCGTACGAATTTTCTTTTTTATTTATTTATTATTTATTTTTATTTTCCCACCTCTTGTGAGCACAAAATCTCCAAATCTACATCATCAATTATCTTCAAAATATCATCAGATATGGGGACCTATCATGTGATGTGTATAAAGCAAGTTCAAGGTCAAAAGGTCATCATGACGTCATCTAGACGCCATTTTGTAAAATCACATTATCAATCATATCTTCATTATCAATTATCAAAAATTAACAATATTTACATCACATTAACTTCAGGTTAAGGGTCAACTGTCCATGTCATCAAAGGTCATGTAAAGGTCACGACGTGCGCGTACGCGCGCGCCAAAATTTTAAAATGCTCAAAATCACTTTTTGACCAAAACAGAGTACGAATCGGGTCATTTTAAGCATTTCAAAAATTTGCGCGCGCGCACGGTTACGCGCGCGTTCTCGCGCGTAACGGCACTATAAAACATATGATCGCGATTTGTTTTTATATCAATGCACCGATAATATAATTCTGAACAATTTGATACCTTGATCAACCTTCTACGACAAGTAATAAAGGAATTAGCCTCCATCAAAGTTTACAGCACGCGCGCGCTAACCATAGACAATATATGTGCAAAAACATGCCTATACAAAATTCATTATAGCTTTTAAAGTAGTCCGTTGACCCCCATTTTTTTTTCATATTCGAATAGAGTATGGATGGGAGATGTGATTTCATGTCGCATTTGACCCGAAATTTTATCATGACGTCATCAAAATGGCGGAACTCAAAATTCCCATTTTGCTACTTATGACGTCATTATAATTATGCAAATTTGACTCTAACTCTGTAAATATTGGTCAATTTTCGCTCAGTTTTCAATATGTTGTAGCTGAGGACATACTCTTTCTAATTTGATGCCTTTATTTACTTTTAAAGGAATGGATCATCCTGAAAAATGGCAAGTTATAGAGGCATGTCATTTTCGCTCATTTTGTGTGCAATCTCTATGGGAAATGACTTTTTCTCAAAACTGGATTTTACATTCCTCTATTTCGCGAGCCATATCTCCATTTCTATTGGTTGGTTTTCTCTGAGCTTGAAGTATGTTGTAGCTGAGATTGTAAGCTATCGTAAATGTGGTCTTCATTTTCCGATCAGATGCCGGGATCATGCCCGTATTTCACTTGCAAAATTGGATTTGAGATCCTCTTAATTTGCTTGTGTAGAAAGTCTATGGGATACAGTGCAGCTCAATTGGTAAGGCACCAGACTTGCATCCTTAAGGTCGAGGGTTCGAACCCAAAAGTGGACATAAATTTTTTTTCTTTTTTTTTCTTTCAAACTTTTCGCAAATGTTCCTTAATCACCATTACAAGGTATATTAGTTCAAATATCGCACAATAAAGTAGGTTAAAATCGTTTTTAATAGGCCTTTAACTTGTACAATGTGTATCGCCTACACCTACATGTATTTCACATATTCTCATTTCCCTCTTTTCAAGAGTCTTCAACATCTTCTTTTCGTAATAAAAGTTTAGTTTTCAATATGAGCATCGTATTGATCTCAATAAACATGGTGATTGTATTCGTGATCATGAAAATCAGAGACAGATCACCTAATTCATCCTCATGACGACATAAAATTCTAATTATTCTTGCATTCACACCGCCCCGAAACATACTCTTCGGGATAAGTTCCTGAAGTTAGGAGCATGCGCAGTATGGTCTGATAAGCAGGCAAGGTGCGAGATTCCAAATCACTAGCTCAGCAGCCACCCAAGGCGCCCGCACCCAACTACACACTAGGCTAAAAGTTCCCGTAAGTTGCTTTCACATTGCCAAAATACCTGCGACCTTGGAAGAATCCCCGCGAAAGTTCTCGTAATTTTGACAAGTACCTACTATTTAGTGGGTATTTTCTATCGGGAAGACTAAGTGTAGTTTGCTTTCACATTGCCAATATTACCTGGCATGCAAGTGGTCGGTATGCAAATGAGCGAACTGATGACATTACTATTTCTTTTGTATTTCATTGTATGGAATATGAATTATTTCAATTTTCTTCTCATTGTCATGTGAAATGATTTTAATTCCTCCCTGAACATGTGGAATTACCATTGTTTCAGTCAAATTGGTTATCTGTCATCTGTAAAAAAATAAATATTGTATCATTCACACAATAAAACAAAAGAAATAGTGAGGGACATCATCGACTCTCATTTGCATATCACTGAGTTGTGCATACAACTGATTTTGGGAAAACGAATATGCGAAAACTAAAAAATGTCATGACTTTCTTATTTTATACCAGATTTTGATGAAATTTTCAGCATTATGCTTGTTTGATTGTACTCTATTGATTCAAATCAACATTTTTCTGGGGTGGACTTAACTTTTAAGTATAACTGAACACTTAGCACACTTAAATCTGTGTAAAACACCCCGAGGGCCTATATGAGATGAAACCTGAATATCACAGATTTTTGTTGTTGTTGACAGATCAGTAAAGACTGTAGCGCAGGAAAATTCGTCGAATTTATCATATGTGAGACTCTCACTGACATGAATATGCCATAAACCGTGAGACATAATTTCTAATGCTCCTGTACTTCGTATTTCTATTTTTTTCATCATCATGTGAAACAAGGCTTTATTTTCTCACTGAACATGACGAATTGCCATTGTAATCTTTTTTGAACAGCTCCCTTGTTCAATCTTCTAGAAAATTCAAATATTCTTTAAAGGACAAGTCCACCCCAACAAAAACTTGATTTGAATAAAAAGGGAAAAATTCAACAAGCATAACACTGAAAATTTCATCAAAATCGGATGTAAAATAAGAAAGTTATGACATTTCAAAGTTTCGCTTCATTTCACAAAAACAGTTATATGAACGAGCCAGCTACATCCAAATGAGAGAGTCGATGATGTCATTCACTCACTATTTCTTTTGTTTTTTATTGTTTGAAATATGAAATAGTTTGATTTTCTCGTCATTGTCAGGTGAAATGAAGTTTCATTCCTCCCTGAACACGTGGAATTCCATTATTTGAACATTTTGTGCTTCAGGCAAGGAGGTCCTAATTGTCAAATTCGTAAAAATTGAAATATTGTATAATTCAAACAATAAAAAACAAAAGAAATAGTGAGTGACATCATCGACTCTCTCATTTGGATGTAACTGGCTCGTTCATATAACTATTTTGTTAAAAATAAGCGAAACTTTGAAATGTCATAACTTTCTTATTTTACATCCGATTTTGATGAAATCTTCAGCATTGTGCTTGTCTGATTTTTCTCTATTGATTCAAATCAACATTTTTCTGAGGTGGACTTGACCTTTAATTTATGATGTAACAGATGGCATCAGCTCTCATTTGCATATTATCTGCATTTTTCAACATGTTTATTGTACATGTTGTGCTAATAACAATTAATTTTATGAAACTGTGTGAAACTTCTTCATCATGCATAAATTGATTTTTGTCTCACCTGCGAAGCAAAGTGAGACTATAGGCGCCGCTTTTCCGACGGCGACGGCGGCGCGGCGTCAACATCAAATCTTAACCTGAGGTTAAGTTTTTGAAATGACGTCATAACTTAGAAAGTATATGGACCTAGTTAATAAAACTTGGCCATAAGGTTAATCAAGTATTACTGAACATCCTATTAGAGTTTCATGTCGCATGACCAAGGTCAAAGGTCATTTAGGGTCAATGAACTTAGACCATGTTGGAGGATTCAACATCGAAATCTTAACCTGAGGTTAAGTTTTTGAAATGTCATCATAACTTAGAAAATATATGGACCTAGTTCATGAAACTTGGACATAAGGTTAATCAAGTATCACTGAACATCCTGCATGAGTTTCACGTCACATGACCAAGGTCAAAGGTCATTTAGGGTCAATGAACTTTGGCCGAATTGGGGATATCTGTTGAATTCCCATCATAACTTTGAAAGTTTATGGATCTGATTCATGAAACTTGGACATAATAGTAATCAAGCATCAATGAAAATTTTGTGCAAGTTTCAGGTCTCATGATTAAGGTCAAAGGTCATTTAGGGTCAATGAACTTTGGCCGAATCGGGGGTATCTGTTGAATTACCATCATAACTTTGAAAGTTTATTGGTCTAGTTAATTAAACTTGGACATAAGAGTAACCATGTATCACTGAACATCTTGTGCGAGTTAGAGTAGTATTCAAAGTCAGCACTGCTGCTATATTGAACCGCGTGATGCAGGTGAGACGGCCAGGGGCATTCCACTTGTTCTCTATTTATTCCAATCCACGTTTTTCTATTGTAGACTTGATCTTGAACTTTTATTTTACTCATTTATCATGCCATGGTAATGATTACTTATTCTAAATCCATTATTGTCTACACGGTACAGTTTGGGCAATATAGCTTTATATCTCCTATCATAATAATGAAAGAAAGTGACAATCATGATAATAAGAATGTTGATGATGATGATACAAAAATAGCAGTCAGTGTCATCATCTTATAACAATTTTCACTATATCATGATCAACATCACCATCATCATCATGGTTATCATTGTCATCATGATGGTCATCATCAAGGTCATCATCATCATTGCCACCATCATCGTCATCTTTATCGTCATTGTCATCATCATCATCATCATCATCATGGTCGTCATTGTCATCATGGTCGTCATCATCATTACCATCATCATCTGATTACTCGCATCATTCAAAGATTTCCTTCTTACATTTAATACGAGGGTAGATATGTTGATAAATTCTAAAGAATTTTGATGTTTATCAATTTATCACTTGAAAGTATTCAGCATTATTCATAAATATACTAAGATTACACAACGATTTTGTAAATGGTGTTTAATATCTTATTTCTTAACCGAGGAGTTTGATAGCGATTTGTGGTGAAAGAAGAAACTTTATTTCTCGGGAAGAGGAGTGAAGAGAGCTTTCTAGAAAACAAAACCCAGAATGGAAAAAGGAAGATGTCAGAGAGGGGATGGAGAGAGAGAGAGAAAAGGGGAGGGTGGCGAAAAGTATAGATATGAACAAATTGTCAGGGTGGAGAGAAAGAGGGAGTGGAGAGATAGAAGAGGAGAAACAGAGAGAGAAAGTGGAAGTTTGAGGGACTTTTTAGTGTTCATTGATCGATCTGGAGTCGGTTTTGTTGATGTGACTGCCTCTTTACCGCTGATCACAATTTCAAAGCATATCAAATTGATCGATTTGGGAGGTTTACTCGCTTGCTTCCTCCTATGTCCTAAATTTTCAGGACCCCCCAAATTGGCCCCTCAAATTCATCTCCTTATATGATATTGATCATGATATTAAAGTAAATTGAAATTGCACAGTCATTAGCAATGAACTTTTTAACTGACATACATGTATGCTCATACTTGAAGGATGTTTACTTATTTACTCTATCCATGCACGTATGTCTTGCCAATATTGAATAAAGGGAAATTATCTCAAGTTTATGAATGTGTATTATTATGGAAGCGTGACACAATTATTGGTAAAGTATTTCAGCTGCCTTTTTGACTGTCTTTGATTTGTTCTTCATTGTTATAAATATGAATGTGGTGTATTTGTCTATTTGGGCAACCAGTCGAGGGTCCGTAACACAAAAGGTTAGCGATTGGTGGCTAATTTCAAAGGACAACTCTGATTGGTTCATAGTCAGTCTACTTAGCGAAATGCGCATGCAACGATGATCTTGATTAGTCATTTCATTTAGATGGATGTTTCACTAAGCTGTTCGTAAACTTACGCAAAACTTTATGCACGACTGGAACATGTTCTTAGGTCATAATCAATGACAGGGATATCACATAGCACAAGAATGGGTCACCAGTAATGCGTTATTGACGAACAGCTTTATTTAACACCTATATAATTAATTTGCAATAATCGAGAAAATTATCATTTATAGAGATAGCATTTGAAAAAAATATATGTACGTATGCCAAGAAGTGAGAATGAGAAAAGGCAGGCGCGTAGACAGGGGGTGGTCGCCCCCCCCCCCAAAAAAAAGGGGGAGGAGAGACGGAAAACGCGAAGGGGTAAAAGGAAAGAAGGGTATAGTTTTATTGTTTTTCCTTAAAATGTTTCCTTTTCCTGGAAAATATCGAAATTGCCTTTTCCCTTTGTTTCCCACACTTTTTCTTCTACTCCGTTTTTCCCCTCCTCGGAAATCGGACTCGTGTATTTTTCTGCCAGAAATTGTTAAGTATATATACGTTGGTGTAAATTATGAAATGTATTTTTGTGATTGCATTGACCAAGTTGACACAAACTTTCTTCTCTTCTGGTCTGAGCGAATGAACACTATATACCAGTTATCGCCACTCCCCGAGTCCCCATAATGCTTTTCAGCAAGTAATCTTTGGCGATTTAGTATCTGATCAAAGGGGCAAGAATTAAATTCGTGCCGTGCTAAATACGATAAAACTTTAAAATCTGATCTCATTTATCTTATAAAACGTTTTATTTTACAGGAATTATTTCAAATTGCACAATCTTTTCCCTTTTTTGATGCTCATAATTCTTTAAAAAAATATGGGGTTTTTTTCAGTCACAGCAAGTTAATTGAAGCTGAGATGATAAGGGTATTAGAGACGCAAGAGAAGTATTCTTTTGATTTGAATTTGAATAGACATCAACAACTTCGCGCTTCACAAACAGATGGTACCCTCCCCTATAGGGAGCGCGCTTCGCGTGCACTTAACGCCCCCTCCAAAAGAATAAGTGGCTACGCAGTTGGTGAAAGGGGTGAGAGATAAGGACGAGAGAATGAACTTCGATGGATGGATAGATAGATAGTTACTTAGTTAGACGGACGATCGGTCGGAGGTAGGACGGACAGACAGACAGACAGATAGATAGATAGATAGTTAGACGGACGGTCGGTCGGAGGAAGGACGGACGACGGACAGACAGTTAGATAGATAGATAGATAGTTAGTTCGTTAGTTAGACGGACGATCGGTCGGAGGACGGACGACAGACAGACAAATAGATAGATAGATAGTAAGTTAGTTAGTTAGTCAGGTAGTTAGTTAGACGGTCAGTCGGAGGAAGAACGGACGATGGACAGACAGATAGATAGATATTTAGTTAGACGGACGGTCGGAGGAAGGACAGACGGACGACGGACAGATAGATAGTTAGATAGTTAGACGGACGGTCGGTCGGAGGAAGGACGGACGACGGACAGATAGATACATAGATAGATAGATAGTAAGTTAGTCAGGTAGTTGGTGTCGGTCGGAGGAAGGACGGACGGACAGACAGACAGACAGGCAGACAGACAGATAGATAGATAGTTAGTTAGTTAGTTAGACGGACGGTCGGTCGGAGGAAGGACGGACGACGGACAGATAGTTAGTTATTTAGTTAGACGGTAGGAGGAAGGACGGACGACGGACAGACAGTTAGATAGATAAATAGATAGATAGATAAATAGATAGATAGTTAGTTAGTTAGTTAGACGGCCGGTCGGTCGGAGGAAGGACGGTCAGAGATAGATAGTTAGTTAGATCGTTAGTTAGACGGACGATCGGTCGGAGGAAGGACGACAGGCAGACAGATAGATAGAGGTAGATAGTAAGTTAGTTAGTTAGTTAGTTAGTTAGTCAGGTAGTTAGTTAGACGGTCGGTCGGAGGAAGGACGGACAGACAGATAGATAGATAGATAGTTAGTTAGACGGACGGTCGGTCGGAGGAAGGACGGACAGAGAGATAGATAGTTAGACGGACGGTCGGTCGGAGGAAGGACGGATGACGGACAGACAGACAGATAGATAGATAGATAGATAGATAGATAGATAGAAAATTGATATATGGACAATTAGACATATATGGAGAATTAGAAATACGTAGATAAAGAGAAAAAAGAAAGGCAAACATTATGTAAAGAAAGGAACATAAAGAAATCGATAACGCAAAATGAAACATACAAAAGATAATCGCTGTAAACAACAGAAACAATTTCGTGTAGTCAATAAATCACTCTTCCTGGTCTTAATTTGTTTGCTTTGGTTGTTGAAATAACTGAAATATATTTTGCTCCAAAGTTCGTTCCGCCTCTTCTCTTACACACCAAGACAAAGAGATTAATGTAACAAGTAATAAGTATGCGCTCATAAAAATTCAAATGTATTTGCTATTATAATGATTGATCATGCACTATATATAAAATTTTCGTAAAAAACGAATAAGTAAGGCGAAAAGGGATTTTCTTGTGTTTCGTAATGTCCTACATTTATCATTTTTTGTTGTTTTAAGTGTTTACATAGCGTATTGATCCTTCAAATGAGGAGACTGATGACGTCACCCACTCACTATTTCTTTTGTATTTTTTTATATGAAATATTCGAATTTTCTCCTCTTTGTCAAGGAAACAACCATTCATTTCTCCCTGAACATGTGAAATTGGCATTATTTGATGTTATGTGGTTGGTCCTTATTGTCAAATCTGTAAAAAAAATTAATATTGTATAATTCAAACAATAGGAAACAAAAGAAATAGTGAGTGTGGGACACCATCGTCTGTCTCATTTGCATGACACTATAGTAGTAGTAGTGGTAGTAGTAGTTGTAGTTGTAGTTGTAGTAGTAGTAGTAGTAGTAGTAGTAGTAGTAGTAGTAGTAGTAGTAGTAGTAGTAGTAGTAGTAGTAGTAGTAGTATTAGCAGCAGCAGCAGTAGTAGTAGTAGCAGTAGTAGTAGTCAGTAGTAGTAGTAGTATAGTAGTAGTAGTAGTAGTCTGGTAGTAGTAGCAGTAGAAGTAGTAGCAGCAGTAGTATTAGTAGTAGTAGTAGTAGTAGTAGTAGTAGTAGTAGTAGTAGTAGTAGTAGTAGTAGTAGTAGTAGTGGTGGTAGTAGTAGTATAGTAGTAGTAGTAGTAGTAGTAGTAGTAGTAGAGTAGTATTATAGTAGTAGTGGTCGTCGTCGTCGTCTTCTTCTTGCATGCATATTTGTAGCAAAATTACTTTATTACTTTTATGAATAACAGTATAAATAATGGATAGTTGTAAAATGTATATCGTGTATGCACAAACTTTATGCGCTTATAGATATGGAGGAAAATTCTATTATTTCATCGAGGAAAAAACAACCATTCATTTCTCCCTGAACATGTGAAATTAGCATTGTTTGATATTATATGGTTCAGGCAAGTTGGTCCTTATTGTCAAATCTGTAAAAAAATGAAATATTGTATAATTCAAACAATAAGAAACAAAAGAAATAGTGAGTGAGAGACATCATCGCCTGTCTCATTTGCATGACACTGTAGTAGTAGTGGTAGTAGTAATAGTAGTTGTAGTTGTACTAGCAGTTGTTGTTGTTGTTGTAGTAGTAGTAGTAGCAGCAGCAGCAGCAGCAGTAGCAGTAGTAGTAGTAGTATACTAGTAGTAGTAGTAGAGTAGTATTATAGTAGTAGTAGTAGTAGTAGTAGTGGTGGTAGTAGTATAGTAGTAGTAGTAGTAGTAGTAGTAGTAGTAGTAGTAGTAGTAGTAGTAGTAGTAGTAGTAGTAGTAGAGTAGTATTATAGTAGTAGTGGTCGTCGTCGTCTTCTTCTTGCATGCATATTTGTAGCAAAATTACTTTGTAACTTTTATGAATAACAGTATAAATAATGATAATAAAATAATAGTTGTAAAATGTATATCGTGTATGCACAAACTTTATCCGCTTATAGATATGGAGGAAAATGCTATTATTTCATCGAGGAAAAAAGGTCTCTTCGCATAAATATATTACTATATATATGCATATTTCTGTAATTTATCACTGTGATATATACCAGAAAATCCTTTTAGTAGGATATTCCATGTACGCACTAAAGCCAATTATGTAATGAAGATAAAAAACATGAAGGCTGTGGTGATATGTTATGCGCTATTGCAAGCAATTAGGCGATCGAGCCAATTTAATAGAATTCGGTATTTCATTATTATACCATTATATTTGACCCGTAAAACGTAAAAGGAGCCATGAAATACGCAAGGAAATCAGTTGAAGTAACGATGTTCAATAATATAATGCAAGATTGGTCAACAATTTCTCTTTCTGAATAAAAGAATCCGCCCCCCCCCCCAAAAAAAAAAATGAATAGAGAGAGGGGAGATAAACATATTATCAACTAATAATACAACAAAAATAGATGAATGAATGAATATTGATTTAGAAAATAGATATAATTAAATTAAAGCAAACATGGTTATTTATAGAGATCACTTAATTGTCTCTTGAAAGTCATCTTTATGGGCTTTCCTAAGTGATCTTCGATATCTGGTTCACTATACTCTATAGGCCTACTTGCTTTAGGGTATAATTTTGACAAGTGACTTCTGTACGTAACGACGTATAGACCCAAAACAAATGGTAATTACTGCTTTGAGTGTGTAAATAAAAAGAGCTTGAAGCTCCTAATTGGTAAATATAAAATCTCCTATACGAAGCTCATTTGATGCCTCCCCAAGAAAACAACTTGGGCGTATTTATCAGAGTAAACTTTGAAGTAGTCAGGCTGCAGTGATAAGATGGTTCTTGTATTATCGACCTTCGGCACGTCAACGTAAAACATATTTGAGGCGCAGCTACAGCAAAGATGCTCTCCCGAATCGATCGTAACGATCGCGTTAATTTCTAACGAGCATGATCGGTTTGCGTGATACCGGTTCCATCAGTGTGACGAGGGCATTAAATGTTGACTAAACTCTTGAAATCATTCCAATTGAAATCATTCAGCGACCAGGTTGTCATTGAAAGGATATCATGTTATATATACCTCCGACGGTTTAACATCGGGGAACAAAACCATGAAGTTTGATGATATTTTGAAAGAGATAGGAGAGTTTGGAAAATACCAGAGATGGGTGTATGCGATGGTCTGCATCATAGCAATGCCTGTAGCCGCCCATCAGATGGCCCAGGTCTTCCTAGCCGGTGCATCAGACCACTGGTGTGATGTAAGTAAAAAAAAAATAAATTCTGTCAAGTTCTTCAATCTGACACCCAAAATGATATCATGGGTCGATGAAGTGGTCGATGTTTCACAGGCGTAGAGATGTGGGTTGCCGTACGTGGGCCACGAAAATTTCAGCGACAGAGGATCGAGAAGGGAGAAAAGAAAAATAAAATGTGATTTTATTTTTTATGAGTAATACAAGGCCCTGGGAACGAGTTTTTTCCCTTTTTTTTTTTTACTGAGGTGCTGATGTTAATTTGAAAAGCCAAAAAAAAAAGAAAAAAGATTTCCACTACAAAATGTCATTTTGGTTACATTTTCAATCAATTTCTACACATCTTCCAGAATTATACCTGGGGGTGCTGTGCAGACTGATACACGTAGCACCTCCAAGGAAATTTTTGGAAACACTCCTGCTTCCCAAGGTAATATGTCAAAATATATTAAAAAGTGAGGGGTTTTTTCGTATTAAGAAGTCGAAGATTTTGCTCTCGCACCTCGCTTGCTCGTAGCTTTTTAGAAACTCTGTCCAATAAGATATGACTGGTCCATCAGTTTTGTTTTTGTTTTATAATGCTACAATGATTTTGGTTATATTTCCTAAAGTAAGGTAACATGGATTCTGGTTAGATAGAAGCCAGAGACACCTGGGTGATGTTCCATAAAAGTTTTGCCATAATAAAAAAAATATGGAAAATAAACGAAAGCTCTGTCAAACAGAAATACTCCCTCGACACAATAACACGTTGGAAAACTCCGGCAAAAATATAAAAATGCCAGACTTTTTCTTTTTTACGCAACAGGCCCGTGGAGTTCATCAGTATCAGTATTTGTTGTTTGATATGATTTCAGGTCAGGCAACTTCACTTTATTTTGATTGGCTGAGAAGCAAAGGTGTCTGATTGTTACTATGGTAACTTGCAGATAAAATAAACTTTATATTTCAGCATCCGACAAGTCAATTTCATGAAACGCTGACTAATATTAAGGTGTAGGTTAGAAGTAGTTAAAGGGATGCTCCGGGCTTCAGATATTAATAGCGAAATAAATGGGAGTAAAGTTCACAAAGCAAAATGCTGAAAATTTCATCAAAATCGGATGAAATAATAAAGAAGTTATTTAATTTTTAAGATTTGCGTTATTTCGTTGAAACATTTCTAGGCACGTCTTCATCAGTGTTCACGAATGTTGATTAGATGGGCTGAAAATGTCACATCCCCGCTTTCCTTTTTCTTATGTTATTACATGAAATCATAACTGTTTCATTTTTTCATAGATGTGTCAATGATGTGTCTCCATTATGATGAAATAAGTTGCAGCGAGAAATTACTAGTGCACTTAATGAGTTGTCAATCCATTTGTTTTAGTTCTTGGTAGGAAAATTGTGAAAAACCTAATTTCGTAAAATAAACTACAAAAGAACAAGTGGGATATGAAATCATCAGCACACCTAATAAATATTCACGAAGACATGCCTATAGAACTGATTCGCCTGAATGATGCAAATCTTTGAAATTTTAAATAATTCGTGATTTTGTTATCCGATTTTGATCAAAATTTCAGCATTTTGCTCTGAATTTTACTCTATTTATTGAGATATCTTAAGCCCGGAGCATCCCTTTAAGGTTTCGAATGATGATTTCAGGAATTTATCTTTTAAAAAATCCACATATCGATATGTGAAAAGAGTCTGTACTCGTCAACATAATACACAAACAATGCAAAGTCATTCTAAGTTTCTATTAGTTTTTTATTGCTTTTGCTCCCTATATAGCTCCGCTCTTTCGCAGAATTTAGTTAGACGCTGAAAGTTTGATATAAGAAAATTTAATTAAAAAAAATTGGCGAAAACAGCAACCGTCGCCAATCTAATAATTTGAAGAATATATGTGGAAATTCCACTTATTCGATGTTCATTCAGGATAATTCATTTTAAAAATGGAAGCATTTTGAGCTATCGCCTCTCTTGCTCTAAAATTGATTCTTATTGAGTACTTAACTTTCTTTTTCTTCATTCATAAATCATATTTTCCTGACTTTTGACTCTCCGGAGATACTTTCTAAAATAAAATCCTCACATAGGTCATGATGACTAAACCTAACCCAAACCAATCAAATTAAATGAATAAAGCTTTCGTTCAGAAAATTATAACAAGGACAATAACTTTCTTCTTCATGACCCAAATATCACGAAAGTTGCTCTCGCTTCCCGGAGAGGCAATTAATATTTTGAGATTTTTTATTTATTACTTTTTTTATCGCGGTCCGGAACGACATGACCCCCCGCCCCTAAGCTGCTGGATAAAATTCACATTTTCCGGGGGACACATCACCCCTCCCTGGATCTCGCCACCTTTTAGGAGGAGCTGCACAAACATGCCGTAGTTCACCGGGGTGGCAGAAGCTTCCTTCCTCGATCGAGTTCATCAGTATTTTACCCTCTTCACACCAGAAGTACTCGGAGTCGATAGTGTATAATGGCGTTCAATATGGGGATATGAATTGCAAGCTTTAAAAAATAACCTCTTTTCCATGTTTAAATCTTGATTAAATCGGAAAATACAAGCAAGTAAACAATAGAATAAGATCCATACGTATCGATTTCTGGAGATTTTTTTATTATCACGGCCAGGAGACAGGAGAAAGATGTGATGTTCATCACACTCCTAATATTATTGTTCAACATCAATGTAAATAAAAGGGAATATAAGATATAGTAACGTTGTTTCCAAAACAAGAATTTAAAGCCATTAAAGCAACACACAAATGTCAGTAATTTGTCGACGAAGCGACTGAGAGCCTCCGTCTCTAAAATAATTATGAAAAACATTCTCAAAGAATATGTGATTTTTTTTTCGCAAGGTCGCTACGATTCCTTAGAAATAAGAAATATTTGGGAGGGGATGGAAGGGGGAGACAAGCTGCTAGGTCAGATCAGTATAGTCTCCCACGTATACTGTGCTGCCCATGATAGGCCATTTTCTTTGTACTGAATAAATCCAACGTCGAAAACTTTTGAAGCCCCAAAAAATAATTTTGGCCTTTCTCGAAAAGAAGCGCTGGACGTGGGAATGATTTGACTGTTGTAAAGATGGAAACCGATATAGAAGTCTGGAGATTGAAATCGAAAGCGAGAAGCATGTTGATATGTTTAGAAACATATATACTTATTGTATTATATGCCTATCTTTCATTCTATCGCATGTTTTATAATAAACTTTACTTTTTTATGTTTATGTTTTTGTTATAAATCATCTTGAATCACAATATTTACAGTAGACACGGTAGAGTAGCGGGATAACAATGTAAACCCCCAAAACTTGAATAGAATAAATGTTAATAAAACAGGCAGGACATAAAACATATCAATTAAGAATAAACTCCTAGACTGACGGGATGTATAAGGATTGACAGAAAAACTATCCAATCGAATTTGCTTCGCTTAAAATACTGTACTTAAATACAAAATGTAGAAGAAAACAAATTCAAATGAAACAAAAACAAAACATCCCAAACGAATTTTCTTGACCATTCAAATGGTTAGAATTATATAGCTTATCATATCGTACTAGGTCCATTTTATTGCCCTTACTGTCATATAGTTATTACATTTGTAGTATAATTTGAGTAAACCCATATAGGTTCATGTGGAGTCCCCCAGGAATCTGTCGTTTGTACTCTTTTATTTGACATCCCCCCCCCCGAATAATTTTGTACAAGACCATCATACAGCCATCTTGTAATGAAAAAAAGTTGTCTAATATTGTGCCATTAGAAAATAACTTATGTTCCTCTCACATTAGGTGAGCTAGGCTTGTATTAAGATTTACACGACCTATATAGACTTTTTTTAAAGTCTTTTACTCTGTTTTGCCTGTCTTCTCTTCTTCAGATTTGAAAATGTCATAGTTTTGCAGTTCCAATTCCCGGTAGCCAGCATTTTTTTTTTTACACTTGCGACAAGGGTGTATTGAGATTTATACGACCTAGACTTCAATATTTTCTTCATTCCTTTTCCTCTGTTTTGCCTGTCTTCTCTTGTTTAGATTTGAAAATGTCTTAGTTTTGCAGATCCGCATCCCGGTGCCAGCTCTGATTTTTTTTCACACTTGCGACAAAATATGGGCATAAAATGATATATCTTGTGAAAGAAAAATAAAAAGTTGCACCTCATGAATGACCAATTTAAATAAAACCATATCTTGACAACATAATGATTATATGGCATGAAAGAAAATCTATTCCCAGATAATTTGATACCATATTGTGTACGCTTGCAACCAGGAGTATTTTGATGTGATATGAAATTCGATTAGCGTCTTGATTCTGCGGTAAAATGTAATGTCGTAAAGTTCAAATAGGGATTGAAGAGGTTTTTTTTAGCCATTTGTTTTAAAATCAATGTGCAGACATGAGGAATATAAATTTGTTTAAATTTATTGAAAATAGGCGTAAATATAGAATTAAACGCATTTTCCCGTTGCCGAATTTTTCATGTTTTCGCCTCAATCAAAGGTACTCGATCATTCCGTATTGCTATTAATATGATTAACACCATGGAATTGGGGTGCACTTCCTAACTTAAAATATGCTACCAAAAGAGAGTGATAACCTTTTTTCCTTTCCGATTTGCTTTCGGTTTGACGTCTACTTGATTTCGACACCTTGATTACAATAAAGGCAGGGGTATAACTAGGACGGCACCGGAGAGCCAATTGCACGATAGCCCCCCCCCCCCACCCCGTAATTTTGCACGTAGTGGAAAAATATAAAAAGAAGGTTACCCTTATACATGAATGAGGATAAAGGGAATTCATCGACTAACCCAGGCGCTCCCCCCCCCCATAATATTGATGATAATAATGCCATCATGGCAACACCTATGACGTATCCACTAAGGTGGTTTATCTTCAAATTATCAAAGTATATAAGAGATGAATAGAAGAGATAATGGTGAAAAAAACTTTTTAAAAATAAAAGGAGTATATTGAAAATAGTATGCTAGTGTGTGTAAGTTCTAGGCCAAATATACTCCTTTTTTCTTCTTTTCAGGGTAAAACTTGAAGTTAACTTTTTAGGTCTCCTTGCCCTTAAACCCTGGTGCCGTCCCTGGGCAAACATCGTTTTATTTGAGCGTAATGAATATACGAGCTCTGTACTCTATTGTTCTTTTACCATGTTTAATCATGTTGGACTTTGAGTCTGTTATTATACACAATGCTCTCGGCTAAAGTTGACTGATCCTAGAGTTTCTTTGACTTTAATATCTTGTTTGCATGATGACCAAATATCACGACAATTATCATTGTCATTTTCCCTCGCTCTCTGCTTTCTTCTTTATGTTACCGACTTCAGTTGTAGAGCACTTGAGGGGGATGTGTTTTTGCAGCACAAATAATGTATATATATATATATATATATATATATAATTATGCAAAGGTGAATTGCAGTTTCACACATTCAGGTATTAATGCCCATCAAGTAATTACCTCTTTATTCAAATGTCTGAAAATGATTATTGCGCGAGAGGAATTGTGCCCTTTTTTTAAATAGTGGTGATTTAATTTATTGTTTTCAATTTCTCCCCTTCTTCATAAAAACCGCGCCATACTGATCTACACATTCTGCGGTATCATCTATTTTTATTAAAGGACAAGTCCACCCCAACAAAAAGTTGATTTGAAATAGGAGAAAGATCCAAGAAGCAAAACACTAAAAATTTCATCAAAATCGCATGTAAAATAAGAAAGTTATGACATTTTAAAATTTTGCTTAATTTCACAAATTATATGCAAATCCTTTTTGGTATGCAAATTGGCAGACTTATGACGACACCCACTCACTATTTCTTTGGTATTTTATTATATGAAATATAAAAATATTATACTTTTGTCCTGGTCAAGTGAAACAAAGTTTTCTCCCTGAACATGTGAAATTACCATTATTTTAACAGTTTATGGTTAAGTCATATTGGTCCTTTTTGTCAAATTTGTAAAAATTGAAATTCTGTATTATTCAAACAATAAAACACAAAAGAAATAATGAGTGATGGACATCACCGATTCTCTCATTTGCATATCGCTTTGTTGTACATTTAACCTATTTTGTGAAAAATAAGCGAAACTTTAAAATGTCAAAACTTTCTTATTTTACATCCGATTTCGATGAAATTTGCAGGGTTATCACTGTTATGTTTGTTTGATTTTTCTCTATCGATTCAAATCAACAACTTTCTGGGGTGGAATTGACCTTTAAAGGACAAGTCCACCCCAACAAAAACTTGATTTGAATAAGAAGAGAAAAATTCAACAAGAATAACACTGAAAATTTCATCAAAATCGGATGTAAAATAAGAAATTTATGGCATTTTAAAGTTTCGCTTATTTTCAACAAAATAGTTATATGAACGAGCCAGTTACATCCAAATGGGAGAATTGATGACATCACTCACTCACTATTTCTTTTGTAATTTATTATATGAAATATGAATTATTTTTATTTTTTCGTCATTGTCATGTGAAATGAAGTTTCATTCCTCACTGAACACATGTCATTCCATTATTATAACATTTTGTGCTTCAGGCAAGGAGGTCCTAATCGTCAAATTCGTAAAAATTGAAATATTGTATAATTCAAACAATAAAAAACAAAAGAAATAGTGAGTGAGTGACATCATCGACTCTCTCAATTGGATGTAACTGGCTCGTTCATATAACTATTTTGTTGAAAATAAGCGAAACTTTGAAATGTCATAACTTTCTTATTTTACATCCGATTTTGATAACATTTTCAGCACTGTGCTTGCCTGATTTTTCTCTATTGATTCATATCAACATTTTTCTGGGGTGGAATTGACCTTTAATCTTCTTTGTTGATCATATCTGACTATACGTTTATACCTTAAGAGTCACCAATTATATAATACTTCAGTGAACCTATCTGCCTTTTTATAACAAGTCAGTGCTAACGTGAGCTCTATAGCTTTGCTTATCTGTGAGAAGTTCAAAAAAATATAGTTCTCTCCACGGGGTGCATGGATTTCAAAAAGAAAAATCAAAGGCATTGTAAGCTTGATATATATCTGCTCTTTAATTTGATACCTGATTCACAGGAATTAGTCTAGAAATAACAAATATATATAGGCCTAACAGTATCTTTCATTCTTAAAAAAATGTATTCTCCTCCGAGAGGAATCGGTTTAGAATCATCCGATTTGTAGAGAGCCATTTTGTGCCCATATACGCCCTTTAAAATTAAAGGACCCCCCTACAGCGATCCTCCGTTTGTTTCCCATGTATTCATTTCTTTTAAAGCACATAAGTGCCAAGCATGTCCCTGTTTTAAAAAAGAAATAAGCACGTCCCATGTACAACATAAGTCAAGACAAATTAGTTAATGAAATTTGAGAGTAAGTGAAAAATGTTTGGCTCTGAGTTCATTTCATGTTATTATTGAAATATTTTAGAGAAGTTTGCAATATATCTGTCGAAGTCATTCGTTTTCATTTATGTATAAAAATCATTGTTTCATATACCACTTTAAGTTACGGTGTATTGTTGATTTTTCAGTCATTTTCCTTCATACATTTCCTCGTATACCCTTGAGGCACCTTTCCAAAATAAACGTGGCTGTAAATTAGTCTTTGATAACATTTTATTTCCGATGTATGCCATATAGGCCCGATATATATTCACTTGCTTCGGTATCCCCATTAATATTCTCTAGCGCGGTCATGGCAGGACCATTTTGGTGGTGGCAAGCCCCTCCGTTCTTTGTATTATTTGTATATGTTTGTGCTTATTGTTCCGTTATATTTGTCAAATTTACTTCTATTTAGTTAAGCTCGAGCTTACCCTTTCTCCTACTTTATGATGAATTAGTAGTGTTTCGATTGATCTGTTTTATGATATGTCGTGTTACTTGTTTTATCATGTGAATGGAAAATAATAGATATAAAATGCAAATACAAATGGGTAAAGGGGGAGTCAAATCACGCTTTGCTTTAAAATAATATCTCCTTGAAATCTGTGTTGTTTTTTCTGATCATCCTTTGCTAGGTGGCAGCGTGGAGCGATGAGGATTGCCAAAAATGGGGTTACACCGAAGAGCAATGCATCGAAGCAAAGCGAAACGCCAGCTCTCCCGTCAACGGAACCGAAGACGAGCTCCAGTGTACGAAGTATTCCATCGTGGATGAACTCGTCTTCAATCCGGGTCTCGATCCCGTGAAGTACAACGACACAGAGACCATCGAATGCAACAACGGATGGGTCTACGATAAAAGCCAGTATAAATCGTCACTCATACAAGAAGTAAGATGGTTATATATCATTGACTGGCCTTGAGGATATTGCCCAAGATTCCTCCCACGCATATTGCTGGAGTCGAGGATGAAGGCAAACGTGATATCTCCTGAAATTCTTTTGAGTCACTATGAAGTTAAATTTCTAATGACTTGTAATCCTAATCTGAGAATCATATAGTGACGTCTGAAGGGAAAAGGATTTGCGAAGTCACTCCCTACCTATGAGCCCGACCTCGGATAATACATAATCCCTCCCTTCTAACGAAAGCAAGAGTGAAGTTATTATTATCATTATCATTGTTATTATTATTAATATCATTATGAATATTGTTATTATTAACATTATTGTTATTACTATCATCATAATCATTACTATTATTGTATATAAAAGTAATGATATAATATTGTATTTGATTATACTGCTACGATAAATAGTATTATTATCGTAATCAACAAAAACTTTCTTTTACATTTCCAATTATACTTTGGAGAAAAAAATCACTTACAAATCTCTTTATCGGAAAAATACCCTGATGCAGTTGCCTTTTGGAAGTAGACCAATTGCTATTCTGATTCTTTCAAATATTTTATAAAATTCATTTGTTGTGTTGTTTTTATTTTTTATATTTTTATTATTTTTTTTTAGTTTGACCTGGTATGCGATGATGGAAATTTAGACAGCGTGGCTCAGTCATTATTCTTCGTGGGTGTCCTCATCGGTTCTCTGCTTTTTGGAGCCCTCGCCGACATGTAAGTTACCTGACACGACATTTGCTCTGTAGACATTTGCTGCGGAGGCATAGGTTTAGAGTAAGGATTGTAATAGAGTGTTTTGGTTCAGAATAATGTCAGGATAAGGATTAGGGTTTATCTAGTTTTGGAGGATAGATTTTATGTTTGGCTTAATGTCCATATTTTTCATCGGAGCAATTGTCGCCGGAGCAAATGTCATGTAACCATAATAGTCACACGAACTAGATCGACCCTACTTACGATGAAATCTCTACCCCATGATATTTCAAGTGATTATGAAAAAAGATGACAAATGTGGGGGCATCCCACTTGGACGTGAAAATATCTTCCTGCCCGTGTAAATGAAGTAACCCACCTTTGTGTTATTTGTTTCGCTAATTGCATTTTTTTTGTCTTTAGCAATAATTTTATCAATGGCGTACAGATGGGGGACCCCCCCCCCCATCACGACCAAGAAAAAAAAAGAAAATGAAAGAGAGAAGGTTGAAAAACATATTATTTTCTGAATATTATTTCAAAATCTATCACAAAATTTGATTTTTATATTTAAAAGATGTGGATTATTATCTCACTCGCAATTTTTTTTATTTTACGCGATAATACATAATCTAGCCCCCTTGAAACTGTGGCTTATTACGCCATATACAGTAGATATATATATATAAATATATATACCTTGAATATACCTTGAATGACAAATCTGACTGTTTACATGAAATACATATGAATACTTAAAAAGATACGAATGTATCAATCTGTGCAGAACCATTGATAAAATGTATCTGTTTTTCCTAAACACAATTTAATTAAATGTTCTTTCTGTATTTCCATATTTTTTTTCGTTATTTTTGCTTTCTTTTTACTTTCTTTCTTTCATTATTTATGTCTTTAACCATTCATTTATTAAAAACGTTTTTCTTCTCTCTCTTCCAGGTTTGGTCGCCGTATTACTCTATTTGTAGCGCTATTCATGCAGATATCGGTCGGTGTTGGGATAGCGTTTTCTCCTAGTTTTTGGTGGTTTGCAAGTTTACGTATTGTCTTAGCTTGTGCTAACATGGGGGTCTTTCTTCTTTGCTTTATTATCGGTAAGTAGTTAGATTAAAGGTATGAAAAAAATGACGAGGCGCGTGCCCCCCCCCCATCGACTGGAAAAAAACGGGGGGAGGAGAAAAGGAAGAGAAACGTAGTGGGGAAGAAGAAATTATTGTACATTATAATGTGCTACATTATATTCAAATATATTGTGTTTTACATGCATTACATAAGAAATATTTTTTCGTATCTTTATGAAACATAATTTGCTCAGGATCCCGTTTTCGAGTCTATATACACCGAATATATTTCCTCGCACTTCGAGTTATTATTGATTTATGTATAGTGACAAGCTTCTTTTTCATTACATCTTAAAGTGATTGCCGCCTTTTAAGGTCTGAATATAAAACATTTCCAGTCCGTGCTTACGTTCGCATTAGTGGATTGGCGAGATATGTTTGCTCTTCTTGAATTTCCTGAAATCTGTCCTTAAAATGTCCCTTTTTCTGATCTGAACATAAAAAAAATCAGCTAGCGCTTCGCGCTCTTATCATTTGGTTAGTGAAATACGTATGGTCTTAATGAATTCCTACAAACAAGCCTTACAATTTCTCTCCAGTTATGAATTTCATAAATTTTCAGCTCTCACTCGTAATATTTGATTAGTGAGATGCGTATGATAATCATGATTACAATGACTGCAAAAGAGGCATCATGTTTTTATATGTTATTCTAACAAAAAAAAATTCAGCGAACACTTTACACTTGCATTAGATGAATGTGGTACGATATGTACACTCCAAATGGATTCCTAAAAAATACTCCTTAAAATGTTCCTGTTTTGGGTCAGTATATACAAAAATTTCAGCTCGCGCTTCGCGCTCGCATAGTTTGTTTAGCGAGACATGTACGTGTCATAATTGCAAAAAAATGCTTATTATGTCCCTTTTTAGTTCTGAAATCACAAATTTTCAGCTCGCGCTCGAAATATTTGATTAGTAAGATGCGTATGACTACAAAAAGTGCTTCATGTATTTAGATGTTATTCTAACAAAATCAACAAGCGCTTGGCACTCGCATTAGATAACTATGTAGAGATATGTATACTCTAAATGGATTCCTAAAAAAATAGTCCTACCAAAAATGTCAGCTCGCGCTTCACACTCGCATTGTTTGTTTAGCGAGACAGACAGGAACATGTCATGATTACAAAAGTTTGCTCATAATTCCCTTTTTTTTGTCTGAATATAAAAAAATTTCAGCTCGCGCTTCGCTCGCATTATTTGATCGGTGAGACACATATCCGTTTAATGGCACAGTCCTTAAAATGTGTCTAAAAGGTCAGTATGCCTGGCAATCGGTCACTCAATTTTTTTTTTGCTGGTGCCCCACCGTGACCGTGACCCACGGTACGCCATTGTACATGTATAATGATTTCATATCTTCGGAAGATTGAAAGTGCTTTTTACTGACGAGATGGCGAGATAATTAATTAATCATTCCGACTAATAACATCATGATTGTGTCATTATAGCGAGAAAAGGTATTTTGCCAACTTGACTTATTAAAAGAAATTGCGTGTCTTCATTGTCATGATGTGAGATAAAGATAACTGAATACACCAAAACGCCCTAGTATTTTTACTTTTTAAATAAATTGACCCTAACCCTGTGGCGAGATAACACATTTCCCCAAGTCGGCAAACTAAGGTTGTTAGGTCGATTTGGCAAGATAATGTAGATGGGTTCGCATATCGTAAAATTATTTTTTTTGTTTTAATAACAAAACTTTTCAATACATTGTTCAGATATTACGAACAACAATATCCTTGATTAACTCTTTACTCAGAAACTGAATTTCAACTTGTCGATATTCTTTGTTTGTTTGTTTTTCTGGGGGTGTTTTTTTTCCTCCAGCATTTCAGTTATCACCCATTGATCACATATTTGGTTATTTAGAACATAACCAAAGATAATCAAGTAGTTATAACTTAAAGGAGCTGTTCAATTGTTCTTGTTTAATTAAACCAGGCACGGAGATGGTTGGGCCTAACAGACGAACGGTAGCAGGGATGTGTATACAGATAGCATTCTCTTTCGGTTACATGCTCCTTGCTCTAATTGCCTACTTTATACGAGACTGGATGATCCTACAACTTGTTATCTCTCTACCAGCTGTTTTATTCTTCGTCTTCTTCCCGTAAGTGTATCTGGGCCCCGTCTTACAAAGAGTGACGATTGATCCGATCAATCTCAACTTTATACACTGTAAAAACTGTGGTGTTAAAACTGACACCAATTGGTGTTAATAGAGGACCACACCCTGAGGTGTTAAAATAACACCCTAGATATTGAGCATACCACCAAAGAGTGTAAATGTAACAACCATAGGTGTTGTAATAACATATATAGGTGTAAAACTAACACCACCAATTTAACACTGGTGTAAAATAACTGGTGTGGTCCTCTATGTACACCGGTTAACACCACAGTTTTTGCTGTGTATGGAAATCAGTCGATATAACATATTTTTACAGGAAATTGCACAATGTCCTTTGAAACGAAAACTGAGAGGCACGCTGATTAAAATTAAAAAAAAACGATGGATGTATGCAATTACGTCATATCTGGAAAATCATTTTTAAAAAAAAAAGTATTTTAGATGTTGACGTTGCCGGCTTTCCATAGTTGTGATTGATCGGATCGATCGTACCTCTTTGTAAGACGGTGCCCTGATCTTGAATGCTATAACCAGTATTATAGAAACAAATCTGTACCAATGTATAAGGATTTGAAAGTAACAGAAGTCGTATATTGAATTTTTAGAATATATGTATATACGTAATGAGCGCTTATATTTTGTAACGAATATCATTACAGATAAGGTCACAATCATATCACTCATAACCATCATCATTATGCTTTATTATCATTATTAGTATTGTTACTTTTATTGACATTATTGATTTTATCATAATTCTATGAAACAGGAACATGTCGGTGATTTTCATGGAAAGACTTTGTTTTAAGAAAACAAGCACTAAATGTTAATTGTAATGAAGTACATATTTGTTATTATTATCATTATTATTATTATTTTTATCATTCTTATCATCATCATCATTATCATCATCATCATTCCAATTATTATAATTATTTTTACTATTATGATTATTATCATTATCATTATTAGTTTTCATCATTAGTAGTAGTATTATTATCATCATCATCAACATCACCATTATCATTATGATATTCACCATCATCTTCATCATTATATCGTCATTCTTTTTGGTCTTTACTATTAATAAAACATTATAATTTTATATTTTTGATTATCATCTGATTTTTTAGATTTATACCGGAGTCTCCGCGTTGGTTGATTTGTAAAGGGCGAACGGAGGAAGCAACAAAAATCATTAAGAAAGCTGCAGATACCAACAAAAAAGATCTCCCGGATCCTATTTTCACATCAGAAGAAATTAAAGAACAGGTAACCGAAAGAAAATTCAAGCAATTTTATCTTTCAAAACAGTTAATTGATTCTTTCCGGGTTAGGTTTGGGTTTCGGTAAACTTTGGTTTCGGTGATTTTTTTTATTACTGTTATCTTATCAATTCTTTCTCTCATTTGTTTCTTTTTTTTTTTTTTTTTTTTTTCTTTTTTTTTTAAGACTTTTTCGTTCTTTCTGTCTCTACCTACCTGTATATTTTTATATTATTTTTCCTTTTTGCTTTCGTTCTATTTGTTTTCTTTCTTTTTTTTCTTTTTCTTTCTTTTTTTCTTTTTCTTTCTTTCTTTCTTCCTTCCTTTCACTTCTTCCTTTCTTCCTTACATTCTTTCTCTCTCTTTCTTTCTTTTTTCTTCATTCCTTCCTTCCTTTCTTCCATCATTCTTTCCTTCTCTTTCCTTCCTTCTCTCTCTTTCTTTCTTTTTTCTTCCTTCCTTCCTTTCTTCCTTCTCTCTCTTCCTTTCTTTTTTCTTCGTTCCTTCCTTTCTTCCTTTCTTTCTTCCATTTTTTTTCTTTATTTATTTCTTTCTTTCCTTCCTTCCTTTCTTTCTTTCTTCCTTCCTTCCTTCCTTCCTCCCTTCCTTCCTTCCTTCCTTCCTTTCTCTCTTTCTTTCAATCAATCATTTTTTTTCTTCCTGTCGTTCCTTCATTTTATTCTTTCTTCCTTCCATGTTTTTTTTTTTGCATTAATGTTTTTATCTTCAGTGATTTTCATTTGTTCTGTCATCCTTTCCAATGTAGCAAGATGCACTGACAGCTAAACAAGCCACGTTTTTAGATCTCTTCAAAACACCTAACCTCCGAATCCGTACTCTCAACTGTATGTTTAATTGGTAAGAGAAACAAAACGTGTTTTCTTTTTCATTCCCGTTATAGCGCCATTATATTCTTTGATTTATTTTATTGCTGGAAACAGAGGTGGCTCCAGAGTTTTTAAAGTGGGGGTAAAAGTGGAAGGAAATGTTTTTTTTTTGTTGCTCATAATCGATATCTTACCAACAGTATAATGTATGCCATTATTAGTTTGATTGTTTTATATTGAGTTTGTTCGATATAGACCTAATGATATCTAGTTGAACATAATTTTAGTTGTCAAGTTTTCGTAAAGCTGTCGTGGAACATCTGTTAAAAAAATAGACATGGAATTTGTTATCATTTATATATTTTTTACAATGTAAATACATTCAGTGTATAATGTACTGTAGGAATTGTTTATAATCATAATATACATGCATTACAGAATGTATTAAGTAGATTTACAATATGTAACAATAATTCATTTTTATCTACAACTTGTACAGAAGCGTATGTTTAAACTGGTTGATTTATCTGGTTCCTATATGAATATCTTTGCTTTTGTGTGCATTCGTAATAGCTAAACTTATCAATGCCTATAAACTGGTTGTTAGCATTAATTGGATAATTCATTCATTCATGTTTGATAGTAACTGAAGTCGAATCATCTTTGCCCTTTGTGTATAGGTTCGTGAATACCATGGTTTATTATGGCTTATCACTGGACACCTCCGACCTGGGTGCTAATGATTATATCGCATTCTTTATATCTGGTGCTGTCGAGGTACCTGCGATCATAACCGGTATCTTTGCTATCGATTACTTCGGTCGAGCAAAGAGTACCTGCGGTTATATGCTCTTTGGGGGCGTGGCCTGTTTATGTACCACATTTACACGTAAGTACATAGCTAAGCAATTAAAAAAAATATATCTAATTATATATGACATGATTTCACTGAAAATCATCATAAAATATTTTCAATCTCACATTTTTAAATGTTACTGTCAAAAACATGATTTCTATAATATCCTGCATGCTGATTCGAGATTTTAAATTCAAATAATTGTTTGGCTCGCTCGCTTCCATCAATTGCAAATTTTCCCAAACTGATGTGCCAAATCAGTAACTCGGCCTCCACATTTATTCAATATATTTATTTGTTTGTGGGGGAGGGGGCAAATCACGCCACTACATGTAGTAGCAACATTTGGATTCCCAACTAAACTTATCCTCTCTTTCCCTTTCTAGCTTTGGGTGCCTGGCGGACGACGGTTGCTATGTTAGGCAAGTTTGGTATTACAGCATCATTTGCAATTATCTACATATTTTCAGCGGAGCTGTTCCCTACCCCAGTCAGGTAAGAACATGTTCAAACGGAAACACTTTACTTTGATTTTATAAACTGAATAAGTGGTATTAATTTCTTTAACTGTTATAAAACTGGGGACTGAATCAGCCCCCTTCCCGTCGACAAAGTTTTTTGATCGCGTTGCTCGCTGACTTTTTACTTTCAAGTCTCGCGCAACTTTTGAGACCAAATTTGCGACCCCCAGGTACGCGGTTCCGAAATTACGCAATTTATTGCATGCAGACCAAAATTGCTTAAAAACGTGAATTCGTTTACAAATCCAATACAAGAAGTGTTTTTAGCCAAATCTCACAAATGTATCGTCATTTCAACTTTTACAGTTTTCTTAGGTGTCAAAATAGCCCATCAGTCTTTCTCAGGTTAAACGCAGATTTTGAAAAAACAAGAAAGTTAGTACAAAATAATTCTAATTCATCAAAATCTGTTGTATCCTCGCATGATTCTATTTTTATCAATTAATAACCGAATAAATTGTATGAGTATCGTTTCACCTCATGATTACCATTTATCTTGATTTCCAGGAGTGTTGGTGTAGGCATCTGTTCCATGTCTGCGCGTATAGCGGGGATATTATCACCCTACGTATTGCTCCTGGATGAGGTCTGGGAACCTCTCCCGGTCATCATCTTCGGGGTCCTGTCAATCATCGCCGGAGTTCTCATCCTTTTCGTTCCCGAGACGTTAGGGGCACAGCTTCCCCAAACCATTGAAGAGGGAGAGCTCTTCGGAACGTGAGTATTCTTGTTTTTTCTGTATTATGTAGCTGTGATTGAAAGTGTTCAAACGCGTTGTTCAGAAGAATCCCACTGAACTATTTTAGGGAGGGCACCGCACTTCAGGCACTCGCCCCTGTGATATTTTTCATGTAGGGGACATCTGATTACAAGCTGTGCTTCTTTGGGGCCCTAAAACTGTCATTTTCATTTCTTTGTTATGTAACCATTTATTTATTTGTACTTTACTCTCCTTTTGACTGGTTTCAATAAATTCAATTCAAAAGGAAAAACAGAGAAGAAAAAGAAGGGGGTTCGAGGAAGATTATTCATTTGTGAACAAAAAAAATCCCGTCACTTATAGGGGTCGTCGTGCCCATCCCCTTAAACGAAGGACCCTGGGGGCCGTTTCATAAAGCTATTCATAAGTTAAGAGCGACTTTAAGAACGACTGGTGATCCTTTCTTACTAAAAAATTGCCAATGGTGCGTACCATTTATCACAAGAAAGGATCACCAGTCGTTCGTAAAGTCGCTCTTAACTTACGAACAGCTTCATCAAACACCCACCTGGTGCTGCTCCTGTGATAGGCCTTTTCTTATCTCTCTTTCTCCTACTTCTCATGAATATGCACACACACGCCCCACACACGCAAAACACACACACGCCCCCTCCCCCCTCCCACACACACACACCAACCCACATTACTTGATGGTTCACTTTCCTCCAGTACGTCAAGTCTCTGCCTTTTCTGCCTGAATTCTTCCTCTTCCCTCTCCGCATGCATACCTTAATTTCCAACTCTTTATAAAACATGTCAAAAGTTTTCTATTACCTTTGTGTAAGAAATGTTTTATTGAGCGTCTTATAATCGTTATTCTTATTTTCAATTACAGGAAGAGGGGGAGGGAACTCCAAGAGAAGAAGAGCGAAGACTACACTCTCCAAACGATTTCGTCATCATTGGACGAGAAACCAAAGGAAGGAAACGGACATGTCAACCAAGCTTTCGAGAACAACATCTAGAATCTATATTTTATCATCTAAAATTGTTCTCATTTCTTTCCTCTCCTTCAGTTAGATTGATTCAAGAAGAACATCTTTAACGATCTTGGGTACCATTTAACCATATTAGCCACACAAACACTCTGAATATCTTAAATTATCATGGAAACAAATAATAATGATATAGCATTTATGAGGCGCCGATCTATCTAGTTACCTATTCAGTGGCGCACTATGATATTAGCCCGGCTGTAGCTCCAGCTGCTAAAGGCGCTTGGTGCCTTCAAGGAATTAATCCTGCCGGGTACCCATTCACATCACCTGGGTCGAGTGCAGCACAGTGTAGATAAATTTCTTGCTGAAGGAAAGCACGCCATGGCTAGGATTCGAACCCACGACCCTCTGTTTGAAATGCGAGAGTCAGAACCACTAGACCACGACGCGCCCAAATCCATTTTCTTTATCAAAAATTACCCAAATTCTTTATTGATTTTAATAAATTCTGATAACAATTAAATTTGGATTGTCCCCCCTAATCGTAACTTTCTAAAAGTAATTTCTAAAGGTAGGAGGTGATGATGTATCCTCATCTATCTTGAGAGCGAAGTTGGCGGTAAAGTTTCTGCCTGTCGAACCAAAGGTCGTGGGTAAGTCCACCAAGGGCGGATGACTGAAGCCAGTGCGTTGCGTGTAAACGTCTTTTCACTGTTCCATAGATGCAGGCTATTTTACAGTGGAAAACACTCTGTCCCTCGGATAGGACGTTAAATGGAGGCCCTGTGTAAAGGAGATCGAGTCACGACCTTTGCACGTTAAGAACCCACTGCACCATTCTTATAAGATTATAGAGGCCTCTATACTGGAAACCCCGGTGTAGAGGTCCACCCCCGGGGTCCACCTGCCATGCCTGCACTAGCTCCCCCAATCAGTCATATCGGGAAGAGAGACCTGCTGGTCACAGCGATTCAGTTCGCTTTTCGCCTCCGAGGAACGGGTGACGCATTAAAGTAACAATAATAATCTTTTAACAACAAAAAATATAAAGACAATGTTACTAATTTCTTTTACCAGATCAAACCTGCGCACATATATCTGACTTGTCTTTCTATGATACCTCTGTGTATATTTTATATATTTTGTTTCATGTTCAGTAATGTTTTATTCAGTGATTGCCATTATCATTATCTCTTGGTAATTAAAGCTTTTGTTCATGTGTTTGATTTATTTCTACTTTCATTTTATGTTGCGAAAGCCCTTTTCAACTGAACCGCTCCTTAACATGATTATCAGACGCCCATATGCAGCACAATTTCGTCTCTAAACTTTGTACTGTCCATCATAATCATATCATCTGAAAGCGATTGAAAGGTCTGGTATGACGTAAGCAAAATGTAGGCAGAGGTGAGTCAAAGTTTTGTCCGTATAGTGACATAATTCAGTGAGCCAAAATGTGTCGCTATAACTTATAATACTGACAAATTAACTGACTTTTACGAGAGTTACTCACTTTTTTATATTGGTTTGTGTATACTTAAAAAAAGAAAAATGTATAAAAGATTAGATGACGAAAAAATGAAGAAGGGGAATATAATAAAAGAGAAACGATGCATTGGGGAATAGATGGGTCGGGTGTATATATAAATTGAATTGAATAACTTTATTTTCCATAAATGAAATTCTTTTTTCACTGGTTTACACACATGTAGATACAATGTATAAACAGAACAAAGCAAAGATGATGAAAACAAGTCAACAAATTGGTCAAAGCATACCCCTATTTTCTTATTTGAAAACTAAATCGTTGTCTCCGCTGGGTCGATCGTCTTGCGCCTATCAGATTTCACTGGCGCCACCTAGGATGCATGGCAATCAGTGGCGGAACTACGGGGCGGGGGGCTTAGGGGGTTGAACCCCCTCCCTTTGGGCTGCCAAGTTTTTTTTTTTAAATAATGACCTACATTTTGGAGCCAACCCCAAATTACCTTCATTTTATAGTGAACCCTTTTTATGCTTGTCAAATTTCACGGTCAAACCTCCTCCTTGGAAAAAAAATCTAGATCCACCCCTGCCAATTTATTTATATGCTTTTTAAAGGACAATTATTAAGTCTACCCAATAAAAAGTTGACTTGAATAAAAGAGAGAGGGGGAATCAATCCAACAAGCATTTCATCAAAATCAGATGGAAAATAAGCAAATTAAGACGTTTTAATAAAGCATATCCTGGTCTGCATGCAATGAGGGGATCGACTGATCACGTCACTCACTATTTCTTTTGAATTTTTATTATATTAAATATATGACATATTTTAGTTTTCTCATTGTTCTGTAAAACAATGTTTTATTCCACCCTGAACATGTGGAATCATTCAATTACCACTGTTTTTGTCTCACCTGCATAGCTAAGTGAGACTATAGGCGCCGCTTTTCCGACGGCGGCGTCAACATCAAATCTTAACCTAAGGTTAAGTTTTTGAAATGACATCATAACTTAGAAAGTATATGGACCTAGTTCATGAAACTTGGCCATAAGGTTAATCAAGTATTACTGAACATCCTATGAGAGTTTCATGTCACATGACCAAGGTCAAAGGTCATTTAGGGTCAATGAACTTAGACCATGTTGGGGGAATCAACATCAAAATCTTAACCTGAGGTTAAGTTTTTGAAATGTCATCATAACTTAGAAAATATATGGACCTAGTTCATTAAACTTGGACATAGGGTAATCAAGTATCACCAAACATCCTGCATGAGTTTCACGTCACATGACCAAGGTCAAAGGTCATTTAGGGTCAATGAACTTTGGCCGATTTGGGGTATCTGTTGAATTACAATAAAAACTTTAAAAGTTTTTGGATCTGATTCATGAAACTTGGACATAATAGTAATCAAGTATCACTGAACATCCTGTGCGCATTTTAGGTCACATGACCAGGGTCAAAGGTCAATGAACTTTGGCCATAATGGGGGTATCTGTTGAATTACCATCATAACTTTGCAAGTTTATTGATCTGACTTTTGAAACTTTGACATAAGAGTAATCAAGTATCACTGAATATCCTGTGCAAGTTTCAGGTCACATGATCAAGGTCAAAGGTCATGTGAGGTCAATGAACTTTGGCCACATTGGGGGTATTTGTTGAATTACCATCCTATCTCTGTAAGTGTATTGGTCTAGTTCATAAATTGTTGAAATAAGAGTAACCAAGTATCACTGAACATCTTGTGCGAGTTATAGTAGTTTTCAAAGTCAGCACTGCTGCTATGTTGAATCGCGTGATGCAGGTGAGATCGCCAGAGGCATTCCACTTGTATGAATTTTATGGTTCAGTCATGTTGGTCCTTCTTGTCAAATTTGTTAAAATTGAAATATTCAAACAACTGCAAAAAAAAGAAATAGTGAGTGAGGGACATCATCGTCTGTCTCATTTGCAGGTCTCTGAGATGTGCATATGTTTTATTAATATTAAAAGCCAAACATTTAAGTGTCATAATAACTTTTGATAACTTTTTACATCCGATTTTGATGAAATTTACAGCCTTATGCTTGTATGGTTTTTCTCTAGTGATTCAACTCAACATTTTTTCCGGGGTGGACTTGACCTTTAATGATAAGTACTTACTTGGATTTACAACATTTGAATAAATAGAGTTAATTTATCATACTGGCACAATAATTTGTTTCATTTTGTTTGAAGAAGCGTCCCAGATAAGATGTAAAACTGTTCTCTCCATTTCAATCAGTAAGTCCAGATGATCAGATTTATCTCTAATCGAAGTTTGTCTTTCTTCCTAGATGAATCAAAGTATAAATCAGTCCACTGGCGGATCCAGGGGGGGCACAGCCGGCCCGTACCCCCCCCCCCTTAAGAGGCACAATTACAATTTTTAATGTAAAATGCCGTTAAAACTTAAGTGAAGACTTTTCTTTTTTGCTTGTCAAATTTTTCCTCGGGGAAAATGTGCCCCACCCTTTGAAAAATCCTGGATCCGCCCCTGAATGAGTCTATACCTGTATTGAAAAACATGCTTTGATCCAGCTGAGACATGGCGGCTGATAAAAAACCTTATCTACACCAGACAAATGAAATGTAATAGGTGGGGTCGAATATATATGTTTGTCTGATGGTTAATCGGATTGGTTTTGCCCTGGTCATGCAGTAACCCGTCTCTGTGGTCTCGTGGTTAAGGCACCGTGCGCCATTCTAAGTTGGTAGCCCGGGTTCGATTCCCAGCACAGACAAGTTTTCATAAGGATGTAGCTCTGTGTATATGTATGTATATATTCCATTCGTTTAGTGTTCTCACTTGTTTGTAAATAAGGTAAATCGGCAAGTCATGTAATATAAAGCATACGGGATTCCAGTCAAACCAAATGAAATTAAAGAATCTAACACTTGGCACTTTGCCAAGCGGGGAAATCCTTTCGATGAAAGGGTCAGATTACATTTTATACTTGTTATTATAATCATAATAGGGTAATTTATATTGCGCACATATCCACCTTGTTAGGTGCTCAAGGCGCTCCTATATTACCCGGCTAATAACCATAATCAAAACACATTTTGAAAACGGAAAATACAATTGAAATCGCAAAATTATCCACGAAAACCTATGCTATGTATGAATCTAACATGTTTTATTCTCATATTCATGACTATATCCGTGACTGAGTACTCCTGCAACGTGTTTGATATCTTAAACAAAATTATCTATTTTTAATGTTGATGTGAAAGAGAAATGTTGATATTTTTTATATTGTATATTGCACGAGAAATCAGACAAGACAACCTATTATGGTAAGCGCACAAAAGAAAGAGTTTGTTGGTAAGCGCACAAAGCAAGAAATAGGCCTGTCGCCCTTCTAAATTATTTTTTAAACAGAGAAATGATAGGTAGCGCCTCCAATGCAAAAATGGTGGTGGTGTTGATTGAAGAAAAAGACGAGGAAGGAGGAGGAGGAGGAAGAAGACGGAAAAATGAGAAGGAAGGAAGAAGGAAATAAGGGGTGGAGGTGGAAGGCGTGCATATTATATATTTTGTGAAAATAAGCAAATTTCGAACAAAAAAAATCATAACTTTATGTTACGTTCAAATTCAATGAAAATTCCATTGGGATGTTTGTTTTATTTTCTGCAGTTTATCAACATAAATTTATCATTCAAACTGTCCTCTGTTGCTTTCTCTGATCTACTGCCTCTATACATGTATACAATGCATTACTTTGTGCTTTAAATTGAAGAAAGATATTCTATTGATTATACTCAAAGGCTGATTAATGTTCTAAAAAGAATAAAGTCAGTCAATGTATATTACGTTTTGATCTCATATCGCTGCTAAGGTTTTTGCATGGTGTTATCAGATTATATTTTATTTTTATCTGTATTCTTTCTTCTCATTTATACCAAGTTCATTGAATAAATGTATACTATTAAAAAGGATTAATGGTTGATCCTATCACGTATGTGTAAAATGTGAAATATTCTTCATAAACTCATTGGCCCGCTTTCTGATAGCAGGTTTGACTTAAACTCAGGTTTAAAGTTGTGGTTTAAGTATGGATAGCCAATTGTTACATAAATCACTAACATACATGTAGATATGGTACTTCAACTCATTTGACTCTCAAATCATTCATAATTGTCTAGGAATTATATATGAATGATCGTCTTCACCATCGTTGAATCAGGAAAGAGCACAGTATACATAAGAAATATACAACTTAATAAAAATTTTGATACTTTTGGCTTGCCATACTTAAACCACAACTTTAAACCTGGGTTTAAGTTAAATCTGCTATCAGAATACGGGCCTTTGGATTTGATAATAAATGATAGTAAGACTCAGCATTGTCTTATATCTAAGACATATTTACATTGTGAATCGCGTTTGATTTCTATCCCGTTTTCATCATTTATAATTTAAAGGACAAGTCCAACCCAACTAAAAGTTGATTTGAATAAAAGAGAAAAATCAAACAAGCATAACACTGAAAATTTCATCAAAATCGGATGTGAAATAAGAAAGTTATGATATTTTCAAGTTTCACTTATTTTCACAGAACAGTTATATGCACATCTTTGTCGGTATGCAAATGAGGGGACTGATGACATCACCCACTCACTATTTCTTTTGTATTTTATTATATGAAATACTTCAATTTTCTCCCTATTGTCATGAGAAACAAGGTGGAACCGTGTTTCTCATAACAATAAGGAGAAAATTGTGGAATTACCATTGTTTGAACATTTTGTGGTTCAACCAAGAGGGAGCTTGTTGTCACTGAAATCTGTGAAAATTGAAAAATTATATAATTCACGGTGAAGCAATAAAAAACAAAAGAAATAGTGAGACCATCAACTCTCTCATTTGCATATAACTGAGTTGTCCATATAACTGTTTTGTGAAAAATAAGCGAAACTTTAAACGTCATAACTTTCTTATTTTACATCCGAGTTTGATGAAATTTTTAGCATTATTCTTGTTTGATTTTTCTCTATTGATTCAAATCAAGTTTTTTTCCTGGGGTGGACTTGCCCTTTGAGAAACAAAAGAAAGAGAGGGATGGAAAAGGATGGTTAAAGTGAGAGGGAGAGAAGTATAGAGAGCGGGGAGAGGAAGACTGGGCCCGGTAGGCTGGAATACCAAAATCTGAAGCCGAAACTATATTGGGGCATTTTTCACTGCACAAACGATCAAAATGGATTACTGAACACAATCAATATTAAAGCCAAGAGCATTCTGCATATCATTATTGAAAATTTTATTCTCAAAAATATCTGAGATTAATAATCAAGTCGAAATCTTATAATAAATTTCATCTTTCAATACACATATATAATTTTCAATCTAATCCAAGATTGGTTATTGCAAATTCCTGACTAATATAATAATTGTGGTGACTTTGCCATTATGTTATTAAAGTACCATGGAAACGGGGCAATCAAATAAAGGTTTCCATAATAGTTTACAAAATTTACCATAGTTGTAAGGTCTTTTTTTAAATAGGCCCTGAACTTCAAGGGCCTGTTACATAAGTGGTAGTGATAGTAGTAGTAGTAGTAGTAGTAGTAGTAGCAGCAGTAGCAGCAGCAGCAGCAGTAGTAGTAGTAGAAGCAGAATTAGTAGTAGTAGTAGTATCATCATCATTATCATATTACTATTATAAATTACATCCTTTTTAGTATCTCTCTTCATAAGAATAAACATTATTACCTGAATGAGGCATTTTGGAGACATGATATAAACGCATATTTTGTCTAAGTGATTAACTCAACATAAACTACGTCACAATGGCTCGGTCAGCGATCAGCTGAATGACGAGTGACCATAATATTTGTACACCCCTCCTCCCCGAAAAGAGTAATTTTCCTACTGCACCTACGTACAATAATTAGCGGTCCATAATATCCGTATTCCGAGCTCATCAATCCCCAGCGCATTTGTGGATGCGTATAAAGAGATACGCTTCATAAAAGATCCGCGCACCAACAATATACGTCATAATAAAGACAACGCTGGATCCGAGCGCTTGTAAGTACGTCATAATGGTAAAGTGCAGAATTGACACTACAGGCTTGACCAAGGTAAGTCCAACAATTTAGTTATATAATCTATCAATATGTTGATTTAATGTACCAGAAAGAATTGAACAGGTAATAATATTGACTGGCGTTACTTTCGGGAGATACCAAAAATATTTCCCTCACTAGACCCATATTGCCCTCGTCTTCGACTCGGGGCAATATGAGACTAGTTTTGGAAATATATTTGGTATCTCCCTCAAGGCCAGTCAATATTATATAAGTATGTAAATCATTGCAAGAATATATAAATATACATACATGTATATATATCAAGTATGGAGTGGAGCAAATGCTGCATTGGATACTTGGGAAAGGAATTGTAAAGAAGAAAGATACAGAAACCCTGTTAGTCAGTTATCATCAGTGACTAGTTTGCCTCAACCAATCAGATGCAGGGATTTGCAGTAAATCACTGACAAAACTTTTTATGAAACCATCCCCTGAATAATCTCATTAGCAACAGCTGTGTGTTACTTTACCTAGCGTTTGGCTATGGTATATGGAATCTAACACATCAATGACAAAGAGTAGTTCTATGGGGGATAAAAAGGCAGCTAGGAGAAAATAAAAACTTTGCAAGAATTTTACTTCAGAATTTCATATAACTTACCTCCAATTGGCAGATGATAAAATGAAGACAATCTGAGTATAGCAGTGTATTTTACCAAACAAACAATGATTACATATTTGATTTAAGTACATATACATCAGGGGCAGATCCAGGAATTTTTGGAAGGGGGGGGGGCCGAAAGCCCCGTAACATGCACCAAAGGTTTCTCTTAAGTTAATAAGGACACTTTTTTGCAGGTTGCCGCAATATGGGTGAGGGTGGGCAACCCCCCCCCCTAGGATCCGCTCCTGTATCTAATATGTCATATATTGGACTTACATAATTCATTTTTTTAAAGCTTAATGTTAACTCAAGATGGAATGTTCTCAAATTTAAGGCAGATTAATAAATGCTGAAGTACAATCGAGTAAAACCTGCCTTAGCAGCTTCCTATCTTTAGCAAAAACCTGTCTTTAGTGGCCATCAAAACTGTTTCCAATTAAAAGGAATGTGGCCACTTTTTTTTCCTTTGAGTAGCCTTAACAAACAATTTGAGAAGTATACTCGTGAAGAAACATTGTTGTCTCGGCTTTAAGTACTGCCTCCAGTGTCTATTGAGTCCTTGTATTTTGTCTCAAACAAAAATAAAGTATGATGCTTTAACATGACACCGTGGTGACATTCGCTGATTTCCTTTGGAGTCTTAAGGCATATTACTAAATGACGTACATTAATCAGCGTAGGGAAGTTGTCGTCCCAGCATAGAGTCTTGCTGAAGCTGATAGTGACCTCCGTTTCCTTTCTTTGGATTCTGTACAAAAGAAGACAAATATTGACCAAATTAAACTATTTCGAATAGTTCACAGTGCAAATTTTTTTTAGCCCTTTATCAAAATACTCCCCAGGGAGTCGATATTGTATTTGGGGCTGTGGGGAGGGGGGACTGAGCGAATCCAACTATGAAGGCAATAATCATCTGTAACAGAGTTTATGCCCTTATTAGTACATGTACATGCATAATCTTGATTATCTAGTGTTACCATCATTGGTACAAAAACAATAAACATATCAAAGTTCACAAGGAATGCAATAATAGGGATATTACTTCACAAGTCTATTTTACTTCATAAATAAACGTTCATGTCGTAAAAAAACTTCATGGTACTCACTTTCTACAAGTCTTTGTTGTTTTTTCGTCCCATGCAGCATTGCAGCAATGTAAAAGAATAATGGCAATATACAGACAAAGACGCTTAGGGTTACTACAGCTAAAAACTCTCTTTCTATCTTCCGACAGTGATTGTCTTTCCACATGATGCGGGTGCGATTCATCTAAAAAAGGAAAAACAGCAAAATAAAGTATAATGTAACACGTTTCAAGGTGATATATGTAATACATAATAGTTAGCTAGAGATAATTGTATCTTCTTTAATAGGACATCCTAATCCAAGATATTTTTTAAGGAGACAAGATATTGTTTAAAGGGAACATTTACAGACTTTTTTTAAAGTTCACACCAAGTTACCAATAATGCCTATAGCATTTCCATTTATTTGAAAGCAGGATAAAAGAGCATTGCACATTAAATGCTTTGCTCGCAGGCATAGGTGCCGCAGCCGGGGATCGAACCCTGGACTTTTTATGTATAGGAAGGCGCCTTAGACCACTCGGCCACGGCACCTCCACTTAGCCAAAGAAGTGTTTACATACTACAAGTGAACCAATAGTGAGCTCCTGCCCGGAAGGCCAGTCAAATAGCACTCGTTAAGGGTATTTAAAACCCATATTTAAACAAGTGGAATGCCTCTGGCCGTCTCACCTGCACCACGCAGTTCAATATAGCAGCAGTGCTGACTTTGAATACTACTCTAACTCGCACAAGATGTTCAGTGATACATGGTTACTCTTATGTCCACTTTTTATGAACTAGACCAATAAACTTACAGAGATATGATGGTTATTCAACAAAAAACCCCAACATGGCCAAAGTTCATTGACCTTACATGACCTGTGACCTTGATCATGTGACCTGAAACTCGCACAGGATGTTCAGTGATACTTGATTACTCTTATGTACAGGTTTCATGAATCAGATCCATAAACTTTCAAAGTTATGATGGTAATTCAACAGATACACCCAGTTCGGCCAAAGTTCATTGACCTTTGACCTTGGTCATGTGACCTGAAACGTGCACAGGATGTTCAGAGATACTTGATTACTATAATATCCAAGTTTAATGAACTAGACCAATAAACTTTCAAAGTTATGATGGTAATTCATCAGATACCCCCAATTCGGCCAAAGTTCATTGACCCTAAATGACCTTTGACCTTAATCATGAGACCTGAAACTTGCACAAAATGTTCAGTGATGCTTGATTACTATTATGTCCAAGTTTCATGAATCAGATCCATAAACTTTCAAAGTTATGATGGTAATTCAACAGATATCCGCAATTCGGCCAAAGTTCATTGACCCTAAATGACCTTTGACCTTGGTCATGTGACGTGAAACTCGTGCAGGATGTTCAGTGATACTTGATTAACCTTATGTCCAAGTTTCATGAACTAGGTCCATATATTTTCTAAGTTATGATGACATTTAAAAAACTTAACCTCAGGTTAAGATTTCGATGTTGATCCCGCCAACATGGTCTAAGTTCATTGACCCTAAATGACCTTTGACCTTGGTCATGTGACATGAAACTCTAATAGGATGTTTAGTAATACTTGATTAACCTTATGGCCAAGTTTTATTAACTAGGTCCATATACTTTCTAAGTTATGACGTCATTTCAAAAACTTAACCTCAGGTTAAGATTTGATGTTGACGCCGCCGCCGTCGGAAAAGCGGCGCCTATAGTCTCACTCTGCTTCGCAGGTGAGCCGTTCACTTGGATTTAAAAAAAGGGGTGGTTTTGAATAGACTGGTCAATGGTCCAACGTATTAGGGTATGTCTTTTTTTTAAAGCTTTTTTTTAGACTAGCCAAACATGTTTAGGGTATGTTTTTTCCCGGGGTCATATTCTGACAACTTGTTTAGGGGCTAAAATTTGTAAATAAAGCCCGCAAAAAAACTTGTTTAGGGGGTTATTTTGCACACAGAGAAAAACTTGTTTAGGGGGTAGTTTGGAAATAATTTGGTCATGCATGTGTACAGCAATACATTTGACAGCAATTAGATTGCTTACCAAGTCTATGATGTCCATACAAAGTTGGTCGTCGCTAAGGTCATTGTACAGGGCATTCAGTGTGTCATATTCCTTACTGCAATTATCACATAATGTCATATTTGAGCCGACTGGTACAGGATCATCCTGTGAAATGAACATAAAAAAGATTGTTGGATATTATAATTAATATACACTTAGTAAAGTGAATACATAATAATAACAACATGCATCATTTATATAACACTTAATACAATGTTTCTAAGCGCTGCATACTATTACCCGGCTTTGGCACCGCCACCCTGATCAGGTGCTCAAGCATTCGAAGAATTTCTTCCTACCAGGTAGTGTGAAATTAAGCAAAACTTTAAAATGTCATAAGTTTCTTCTTTTACATCCAAGTTTCATTTTTTCTCCTTTTCATTCAAATGAACTATTTGTTGGAGTGAATCTGCCCCTAAATCTGATCAGGGAGTTTGTGATAAGAGCAAAGCCTTTCATTTGTAATGAGAATGTTACACGCATGACTGTGCAGAAGAATTGAACTTTGATTGATTTTCAATCAGAAAGGAAATGAACTTGGATTTAGTAATAAAAAAGGGGGGAACCAGGGAATATGTAAAAACGAAAGTGAAACATTGAAAAGGGTGTGTAGTCTACCTTACTTTATAACAATATTGGAAAGTGTTGACAAGCAAGATCACAAAGTAAACCAATAAAATGATTGAAAATTCACTGGAAAGTTATACAAAGCTATGTTGGTTTTCCATATAAAGTTAAGTTTAAATCATGATTTTGTTCATCATTCTGTTGTCAATGAGAGGTTCAATTATTTTTGACAGATTTCAACCACAACCAGAAGATTTTTTTTTTCAAACAGGGCAAAATAATTTTAAATTGGAAAGGGAATACATACAATAAATGTACAAAGAGGGGGAATGAAGCAACCCATATTAGTTATTATCACACTAAAATTTGATTATCTGGTACATAGGCCTACACTATACTTTGGGCCATTGCTGTACTTATTACACTTAATTATAGGATTTAAAAGATTCAACTGATAATCAGAGAGTATTTTTGCCACCTTATCCACTTTCAGTATCCATGTAATATAGAAATATCAGGCAGATATTCTATAGATTGACACAAAGTTGGGAAGCAGAGGAAAAAGAAACTGAAAGAAAAAAAAATAGGAGGAAGTGGAGGTTAGAAGAGGAAGAGTAAGAGACAAAAAAATAAAATAGTAATAAATTACCTCATTCAAGAATACTTACAGAGCATCCGCCATTGTTCAAAAAGCAGGTCATTGTGTCATTATAGTTCTTGAGGAATTCTTGAGTTGAGTTGGTTGCATTAAAGTTCAGATTTTCAGCATAGCAATCTGTAAAGTTTGCAGTGTAAAGAAGAAAAGTATAACTGATAAGGAAGAATGGAAAAGTAATAACAATTTAGTCTTGTGAACATGTTATTAAAAAGGATTCAACAGTAATGTTTTTTTTTACTGACAGTGAATAAATAAATATACAAAATATTACTATCAAGTAATTATTGAGCACTAAGAGACTTTGAGCGCTCAGAGACTTAACTGTAGTTTGCACCATATAAATATTGATTATTATTATCATTTTTTATTATTATCATTATCATTATTATTATTATCATTATAATTATTATTCAGTGTAGTACATGTACATTATGGTTAAAGCTTGCAAGGACAAAGTACATAGATTGTATAAATTGAATGTAAATCTGCTTACAGGATAACGAAAGTACAAAATGATTAAATTTCATTAGAAATGAAATGCCCTCGCAACTTATAAAGTGAAAGCACATATGCAGAAAGAAGGGGATAAACAGAGAGATTTCATGAGAAAGAGAGGGGGAGAGAAGTGTGACGTGGAAACATTTGAAAGAGAAACAAAAAGTGTAAACAGTCGTGAGAAGGGAGTGAGAAGGGGAAAAAATCATTATCAAAACTACCAAATATCTTAATAGACATGGGGCCCGTAACACAAAACTTAGCAATGATCCTAAAACATTTTTCTACAATTGATTCCATTGACTACAATGTGCGATCAATCGTGAAAATCAAGCGTACGATCAATCGCTAACTCTTTGTGTTACGGGACTATGGACTCCTATTCTATCAGGTGGAGGGGACTTGTCCGGAATGTTTCCTAAGTGAAAACTTACTTTGACAATTCCCATCACGCCACAGCTGAGTGAGGAAAGCTTGTGTTTGACTCACAATCTGCAGTTTATCAGAAACAAGTATGTCTTCCTTGCATTCTTCATCCTGTAAGGGAAATACAAATTGTGAATCATGGTCTAGTCTAATGGAATGCCTGGTTGATTTTTGTTGTTTCTTTTTGCTTAAAACTTCAAAATACTTACATTACAACATGCATTTTTAACATTTGGACAGTAGGCCTATGTACATTTGCTCATACAATGTATAGATTTTAATGTGCAGATTAATTATTTGAAATTTATTGATTGATATCTTGTGAATAAGACAGCTCGTCGTAGTTTTGCAGGCATTTGCCATAGTGAGAAGGAAAAGGAACCAATAAAACCATATTCAGGCATAAAACAATAAAATCAATTAAATCATATCATCAGTATAGCATCACTGACACACTTGTTCACTGCAACCACCCTGCCTATTGCGAATCTACACACATGTCGATCTATGCAGTATATCACTTCTGTTTTGTAAGAAAAAATACATGTACTTATTTCCATACAGTTGGGATTTATTTTTCATTAGTAACTTGGGCATCATTTTTTTATTCACTAGACTGCAAAAACCTTTAATTTTGAGCATCTATTGGTGGAAAGTAAAATTGCAAGAAAATAGTCATTCAACAACCTCTATTTTTAATTTAGAAAAAAAATAATTAAAAGAATTCAATTTACATTAGAGCAAAATACAAAATTACATGAGTAGTTGCAATGGAAACTGACACCTGTGTAAAAAAATCAAGCATTTGTCCCCAAGAACAAGAGAAAACAAGTAAAACATTGCCAGCCTTATTTCCCCACACAGGAAGTCCTACATGTACAACAGAGGTTATATCATAACCTTAATCATTGAATGAGTGCACAAAGATGCAGAGTAATGGTGGAGGTAACTACATGTAATCATAATTTATATTGTACATGGTCATTTGACAGGTCTGACCCACTCATTCAATGAACAAGGTTATAATATAACCTTGTTCTCAGTTATATCTCCATGTGTGGCAAAATAAGGGTGGCAATGTTTGGCTTATTTTCTCTTTTTCTTTGGGGCAAATGCTTGATTTTTTTACACTGACAGTTTTCATTACACCTATTATTTATACTACTTGGCTCTTATTTCAATTTGATTCTTTAAATCATTTTTTTCTTAATTAAAAATAGAGATCAAAAAATGAAAATTTTCTTGCCATATTACTTTCCACCAATAGAGGGCGTACACAAAAATATGCCCAAAATTCAAGTTTTTGAGCGCTCTGGTGAATACAAAAATTATTCCCAAGTTACCTAATGAAAAATGAATTGCAACTGTATGAAAATTAGTAATTTTGGTCTCAAAAGTGACATTTTAATGATTTTTTTGAAGTGTGTGCTCTGTACAACATTGGCATACCATAGTCCTACCTGTAGATTCACCACAGGCAGGGTGGTAGCAGTGAACAAGTGACCTGGGGCCCGTTTCTCAACACCGTCATAAGTCTAACTTCTTGACTAAATCGGAGATAGTGAGCTACTTGTCCGCTAACCGTTTCACGAAGCCCTCTTTACCAAGATCGGGTACAACAACCTCACTAAATATTTATGACACCTCCGAACCTGTCATAACTTCTTTCTTAATGACGTAGTGGCATCACGTGGGTAGACTATGACATGCAAAAGTGCCTAGGAAATGTGAAAATTATAATCTTTCGTAATCAATCAAAGATGTTGAAATTACATCAAAAAACAAGTTGGATAATGCATTCTATGATCATGGTAATACAAAGAATCTACAAAAACTGTTGGTAATACTCCACAAAACCATTCATTTTGAAATAGTAAAATAATTTATTTGATAAAGATTCTACCACGTCAGGCCATCCATAAATGGACTCGTATTTGTCGTTTTCAGACCCCTATTAACATTTTGATAAATTCTATCTCTAATTTATGCATAGAATTTGTCAAATAGTAAGTTTCAGTATCTAAGATTTAAAAGAAAATTGTTAAACTATATTTTGATGATGTTTGGAATCGTAAAATACCGTATAATTATCCTCATTTTACAACGAAAACCGTTATGGTTTTACTTTCGTAAACTATTAAAATTGGATATCCCGGGGGTACCCATCTCAACGTCCACATGTGATTTTTTAGACACGAGATCAATTATTCATAATTCCATTTTCTCAGCAATTGAATGCTCAAGTCTTCATGGTCTAAGTATGTATGGTGCATAATATACCTGTGCTATTATTCTTAAAAGATGAAATTCCCAATTCATCACAATATTTGCAATTTTGTTATAATTTTTCTTTTTGAAAATTATGCTATTTTGTGACTAAGGCTACGTCTCGTCTGCTCTTTTTACCGATAATATCGATATAGTTAGGAGGCCTTTCGAGAAACGGGTTTAGTAAGATTAGAACTCCGTGGTTGGTGGATAAAGATATGACTAACTTGTCCAGGTGTTGAGAAACGGGCCCCTGGCGCAGATAATCTACTCCAACACTAACCGAGTGCACTGACATTTTAAATTCCCAGACTCGAGCATAAACTTAAAATTTACGAAATAATAGTAAAATGCAAAAGAAAGAAAAAAAGTAATACATTTTCAATATTACTCCACGCTTTCCTTGATAAGTCAAACTCCAATACACAATGTCCACAATACAAAACCGGCTTTGCATTCTTAACTGCACATTCAATGAATGCTGAGGAAGCATTGCTGTATGCACTTAATAGTTCTTTTCTGTGATGGCACTTCGTAAAATCCACCGGCAAGTTGTCAATGTCAACTAAAATATGTTCTTGAGTACATGCAAGAGGATTCAAATTATCAATGGCTGCTTGGCCTTGTCCTTTTGAATTTGAATTTAACTTTAAGCCAGGCGGATTGACGAATAAAGAGCCCTCTTCACGGGAAATGGAATGTAGATCCACGCCGGAGCTCCCCGGCATCCACTTGTCACTGTCCACAGAATCAGCAGCCACAAGAATCCGAGGAGAGGGCAACAACAAGCTCAAAGAAAAAAGCGAGATGGACATGATGGTTCCACACAAGAATGATATGACAAATAATGGCTCCATAATTGTCACAAGTAAATAACCTAATTCATTCAAGAACAGTTCTGGGATTAATTTACGGTGCGTATTCCATTCCACCCATTTTCCGGATTTGTTTCACTGCTGGTGAGTCATGTGATAAATCATGTGACTGAAAATGAAATAGTCTTTTGTTTCACATTCAGGCATTATTTATTGATATGACCTTCATTAAAATCGTGCTATCTTATTACTATATCATCTTTTTAAATATTTCACATTCTTTTAATTATCATGAAAAAAGTTCAATTCACTAAATCTTTGTAAATAGGTCTATTTCAATAATAATACTGACAGATTCGATTCAAATCTTATTGAACAAAGCCTAGGGCTAGGCCAATTGATACTAAAGTATTTGCAGTTCCACGTGTGTGCCATTGCGGTGTGAGCTCAAGAATACCCTTAATAATCACTAAAAAAACAACATTGATTAAATTTCTTTACTACAGGAGGATGCAGCGGATAGTGTAAGGAACATTAATAAATTCAATTTCAAATAATCGTTCTATTACTCGGTATATGATCACAATTGTTAACCTTGATTTACGCCTTCTTCGATATTGAGCTCCACGGACAGTCGCCGGCCGCGCCACCCCGGGACCGCTACCGCGGGGGTCTGTAGTGGTAGTCGGTCGGGCCGGGATCGTGCTGGCTGCCTGGTCTGGCTCTGCTGGGGCCCGTTTCTCGAAACTGTAACTATTTTTACTAAAGTGTAGATAGTGTCCTGAGCTTATTGTCTGCTAACCTAACCATGCTAACCGTTTCACGGCCATGACGAAGTCCCAGGGTGACTAGATATCAAAATGAAATACGGGACAATCGACAACTACAGTAGAGGGTAGTAGAGGTGCTGGTCCAAAAATTGGGATTGTCCCAGAAAACAAGAATATCCTCATAAACCAAGACAAATCATGTCTTGATAAATTGAGACTGTCCTTGTTTATGGGGACTTTTTTTTTCACTTCCCCCTACGCCTACGGGACAATGACAGCAATTACGGAAATTGAGAGTGCTAAAAATAGATTCAGTGACCTCAATTTCCCCAGTTCACCGTCTATTTTTCATGACTTACCGTCTTCCAATAATCTTGTCATGAAACCTGATATATGTTTACATTGACTAGCACACTTGATTGGTGTCGGCACTTGACAGGTACAGGTGAATGAACTTTCCTAGATTTCTTGTGTGAAGATATCCTTATAAACTGAGACAGTCCCTGTAAACTGGGACGATCCCAATTTTCTGACCAGCGCCTCTACTGACCAGAGACAGAGTCTAGACAAGTCAAAATCAAAGCGTGCCACGTTGCAAGCTGGACCGACCGAGCCAGGTCTTGATAAAGACAATCAACAAAGAAGGCCGCTACACAATGTTAGACTTGTGAAGAAAATTATAAAGAAAAGGAAGGGAGGGTGAACAAAAGAATGGAGGAAGGAAAGAAAAGAGATAAATTGAAAGGAAAGAAAGAAAAAATGAAGGAAAAATAAAGGAAAAATAAAAGAAAAAAGTTCAAATAAAAGGATGAAAGAAAGGTTTCCGTCATTCTTTGAAATGTATACAGAAAGTAAGAAAAAGAAAGGAAGGGAAGAGGAATAGTTGTGTGAAAGAGAGAATAAAGGAGAGAAAAAAAGAAAGAATGAAGGAAATAAAAATGTTTCCTTCATTCTTTGACAGAAACAGAAGAAAAACGTAAGGGAAAGAAAGAATACAGGAAAAGAATTAGAAGGGATAAAGAATGAAAGAGGGAGGAGTGATTGAAGAAAGAAAATAATGGAAGGCGAGAGAAGAAAAAGATGAAGGGCGGAGGAAGCAAAGAAAAGTTTAAGGATAGAAAGAATTAAGGAAATAAAAGATAGAAATTTTAAAAAGAATGAAAGTAAGAGAAAGAAGGAAAGAAAGAAAAATGAACGAGAGAGGAAGGATCAGGAAAGAAAGCTAGGAAAGATGGAGCAAAAGAAAAAGGAATGCTAGGAAGGATGAAGAAAGGATAGAAAAAAAGAGAGGAAACCGGTTCAAACTTCAAGCAAACAAATAAAAATCCAATCATCTAACAGAAATCTTAATGATATTTGTGGGGGGGTTTTGTCTCACCTGTGAAGCAGAGTGAAACTTTAGGCGCCGCTTTTCCGACGGCAGCGTCAACACCAAATGTTAACCAAAGGTTAAGATTTTGAAATGACAGCATAACTTAGAAAGTGAGCACTTTTAGAAACGTACGTCGACATGGAGGACTAGTACGAGATGACGTCATTTTTTGGCCTGCCATTGCCCCGTGTCCTCACACACGTCCACTATCAAAATCGAGAACCTCGCCACATCCATTTTGCGGTTCTCCTAAATCATAGACGATGTGCACGTTAGTGACGTCATTTTAACCGTTCAAGCCCAGCGTGAAGATCAACCTTTCCCTTATAAAACACAGTTTTCAGTGACTTTTCATAAAATTAATGTAAGTTGTACGATGCATTATGTCTACCATATTGGAAATTGCTTTCTGATCTCCAAAATATACATTGATATATGTCCTAACTCAAGTAAAAAGGAATCAAAGCAAGTGAAAGGGCACGTGTGCACAAGTTGCACCTTCGCATCACCCGACCGGGTTGCCACGTGATGGTGCGCCAGATCTTCTGGGTCGGGCAGCGTGTCATGACCCGCTGGTTATCGCGCTGTTTCACGTGGACGTACGTACACGTAAAAGTCGAGTGAAATCTAAAGTATTCGCATCTGTAGTGAACAAGGGCAGATGACGACGTTGACTCGAACGAGCAGATGACTGTACCGTCGTTCTCGTTCACTGCTCCTAAAACTGTGAAGAATATGGACCTAGTTCATGAAACTTGGCCATAAGGTTAATCAAGTATTACTGAACATCTTGCCTGAGTTTCAGATCACATGACCAGGTCAAAGGTCATTTAGGGTCAATGAACTTAGACAATGTAGGGGGAATCAACATCAAAATCTTAACCTAAGGTTAAGTTTCTGAAATGTCATCATAACTTAAAAAATATATGGACCTAGTTCATGAAACTTGTGAATAATTTATTATTTTATAGTAGTTTTCAAACTCAGCACTGCTGCTATATTGAATTGCGCGATGCAGGTGAGACTGCCAGAGTTGCTCCACTTGTTTATATATTTTAAATTCTTTTAAAAACAAAAATGTTTTAGAAATGAATAAAATTTCAAAGTGAAACATTGTCAAAGTTAAAAATTAAATAAAACATTGTGGCATCACACATTGGCATCTCTCATCCCATTAGAAGTTCACACTGATCACAACAGGACTTAAAAACAGAAGCTAAAAGAACTAGATCTTTATGAAAACTCAAATAATAGGCTTTGTCCTCTGATTACATCACCAAATCATTAATCTGAGAATCTATAATAAAGCATAAATATTTCCTGCCGATTTTATTCTCTTTTCTATGTATTAATTATATTTTGTTCAATATTCTGAAATTCGGGACAAATAGGCGACCTGGGAAGGGTTTGTTGGGACGCTGAGACAATGGAGCAAAATACGGGATGATCCTGGGAAAATACGGGACGTCTGGCCACCCTGTGAAGCCCCTTCAACTCTGCTCGGCCAGGCCAAGACTTTTAAGAGACAGCAACAACCCTCGTGACATTTATTTACTGAGTCTGATTCCAAGCGAGTCCATCTCCGACCCTGTCTACATGGTGAAGACAGTGTCATAATTTTTATCATTATTGGCACCATGTCATGACTACATGGGTATACTATAACTATGCCAATTGCCAAAAGGGCCTCAAGATGGAAGTTTGATATTATTTGATCAATTATAAAAATTTAGAACAGAACATCAATCATGACGATCAAATTCACAGACACAAATGTCTAGGTGTAAAAGTTAGAACATGTAAAATAAAGCTTAATTTCAAACTATTTCAAACTATCTAGATAAATTTTCAAATGCCCGAAGTGAAAAACAGAATATCTACAGAAGAAGTACTTCATTCCTTTACCTGATTGGCAGAGGCATCGATTATGGGGGGCAGGGGGGGCAAACATTGTTTTGCCCCCTCAATAATTCCGCATGTGCTAAAAATAAGATTGTAATGTTACACAGAAATAAGCAAGCAAGATTGAGATACACAACTCGTTCTTCGTCTAAAATCGTGCTCAAAATGTCCACTTTCCAGATTGGAATATCAAAAAATTTCATGCACTCGCATGACTTCTGTAACAAAAACCCATACTTTCCATGATTAAATAGGTGAATATGGTCCCGTTTTCAGTTCTAAACCTCATAAGAACTCCCACTTCGATTTGCAATAAACTTTTGTTCAATATGTATATCTTGTTCTTCATTATAAACGTCCATTAAACTCAATTTTTTTTTCAGATCGAAATATCAAAATTTTCAGCTCGCGCTTCGCGCTCGCATTAATCTGCTGGTGAGATATATATATACATATATATGTGTGTGTGTATATATATATACATATATATATGTGCACATATATATAGGCATATGTGTGTGTGTATGTGAGTTTGTTTTGTGTGATCGAGCACCTTTGGAAAATTGATTCATGATTTTGCCCCCCCCCCCAATCTGAAAAATGGATCGACGCCCCTGCTGATTGGATTGTGATGAAAATATAGAATTAAACTTTAGAGTTTGGTAAAATGTGCATACATGTACATTGATCTAGATATAGACTCTAGTTAAAAATAAGTCAAGTCAATGATATTGAATTGAAGTGAACTGATACTTCAGGCCATCCACAATGTCATTGCATACACCATTTAAATAAAATTAACTTGAAAGTTGATAGTAAAAAGTGTTTATTAATCAATTCTCATGTTATTGCTAATTATTGAAAAGGTGTTTTGCAATGGAATATACTGCAATTCTCATCCTAGTATAATGATTTTCATTGGCATCTTGATTTGTTATTGCAGTCATGCCCTTGTGCCTTACTCTTACACAGATCAAAAATTACATCACAGTAAAAAAATACTTAATAATTATCCCAAATAATTTTTGTACCATGTGTATAATAAATATGGTATTCAAATTATTAGGGAGAAAATACACTTTTAGACTTGGAGCCCAGGCTAATGGTTTTGTGTTTGTGACATATCTTTTCCTTAAATTGGTGATTTGAGGTTTAAGGTTTTTCTGACTCAGATGGTATAAAACGATTATAATTTGAAAAACATGATTACAAAGTTGTACCATTGACTGGGGGGGGGGTCGTTCTCCAGGCATTGTTGTTTACGTGTGGCAAGAACTTTAGGTGTGTTTGACTGAGATGTGGAGTACAACGGTTAATCAAACATTGTACCGTACTCAAATGGTTTGGTTTTGAAACTTTTTTAAAAATTAGTTTTTATTATAGAATGTTTTTTATGCCATTATCTCATTTTCTCATTTCTTCTTTTTTTTACTGAGATGTGGAATACAATGGTTGATTAAACATTGTACCATTCTCCAATTGTTTGGTTTTGAAACTTTTTTGAAAATTAGTTTTTATTATAGAATGTTTTTATGCTCTTATATTTTTTTTATCTCATTTTCTCATTTCTTCTTTTTTTTTGCAAGTGTAAAATCTTTGATAAGAGCTAACTTGCTCTCTTTCTCTGTCTCCCACCACAGAAAACCTAAGAATCAACGAGTCAAAAGGGCTCTTGAAAAGAGAGACCCAAAGCTGGTTGAAAACACCAAGACCTCGTTGATGATTCGAGGTGGTCATACCAGTGAGAGGATAACAGCATTGCTTACAGAGTTACACATGCTCAGGAAACCACACAGTCAAATGTTAAAGAGGTGAGGACATAAACAAATAAAGATATAGGCACTTGTGTCCCTGATGGGGACAGAGTGGCCAGTTCTGAGAGTTTTCATAAAATTGGACAGGAACTTGTGCTTCCATAAGTGGCCTTTTTTGCCTACTTGCTTGCTTGTCATAACATTTACAAATTTTATTCCCCTAATCTGGGAGAGTATCCAAAAAAAATATCCTACCTACATTTTATATGAGAATTAATGCAAGTGAATACAAGTTTAGGAAATGATTGTTAGAGTCAGACCAAGAGTAACTGTTGGGTGTGGCAACACCAGTGCTTTATTTTAGGACTGCTAACCCCAAGGTTCTGAAAGTCTTATTAATTTCAACAAAAAAGTGATATTTTATCGCTGGTTGACAGTGGAATTGTCCAACTATGACTATTTTTTACTGGTTTCTGTCTTCCATAGCAATCTTACATATGCCTCAAATAGTGCAAAAGTCAACCTCTTTCACCAGTTTCATGAATATATGCAGTTTTTTACTAAAAGTAATAAAATAAATCGAGACCCACCAAGGACTATCAATATGTATTTGTTTGTTCCTCCATTTCATGACTTACAGAAAAAACATCATGCGTCCATTTGAAGATCAGACTTCTTTGGAGTTCATGGCACAGAAGAACGATGCCTCACTGTTTGCTTTTGGTTCTCATTCCAAGAAAAGACCCCATAACCTGGTCTTTGGTAAGTCATTTTGTTTAATGTCACATAATATGGTCTAGGAATGTCACAAAGTACTGTCTAAGAAAAGATATGATAATACAAAAAAAAGGTTCGTAACCAAGATGAAGGTCTTTACTTTCAAATGAGGGGGCACACCTCTGTTTTAATGGCATTTTTACATTACAAATTTTAATTTTGCTTCTTAAAGGGGGGAGGCACAGGCCGGCTGTACCCCCCCCCTGGATCTGTCAGTAATGCCATGTATTACAAAAGACATAGAACATAGAGTATGCATAATAACATTGTTTATTGTAAGACAAATTGTTACTATTTTACAAAAGATGTAATGTTTGTTTTGGGTAATCCTTCCCCCCCCCCAATAAAGAATACAGTCATAATTACTTGATGTGTGCTTCATTAATGTTCAAATGTTATGATTGCGCTATTCTTTTCCCATAGCGCAACTGCTCATGCGGAATATGTACACTCGCTGAGACAGTAAGGCTTATATATAAATGTATATGGAAATAACCTTCATTTTCCAATAAAATGGTTGCCTGCTGTGACTACCTGTTGAGTCAAGTGTCATGGAAACCTATGTAGGCTTTCTTCCTTCATTTCCTCTCTCCTTCCTCTCTTTTTTTTTTACAGGTCGAATGTTTGAGTATCATACGCTGGATATGATAGAACTTGGTGTTGAGAACTTCAAATCTATGCATTCATTTAAGGTGAGGGTACTGATAATCAAGTTCATACTATTAGATGAAATGAATACAGGAACATATCTGATAAAACCCCATCTACCCAAGCAGCATGCCTTACACATGGAGGCAATGCCTCTCAGAAGTATTCTAATTATAGTGATATTGTAGATATCCTGATGAATTACTGGCCACTTGGTGAAAACTCTTCACATTCCTGTCTGACCTGAATAATTGTGATTGAATTGACAGCTGGTAATTTTTTGTGCTGAATTAAAGGATAAGTCCACTCCAACAAAAAGTTGATTTGAATAAAATTAAAAAGAGAAAACTCCAACAAGCACGACACTGAAAATTTCTTCAAAATCGGATGTAAAATAAGTAAGTTATGACATTTTTAAGTTATGCTTAATTTCACAAAATATATGCACATTTCGGTTGGTATTCAAATGAGAAAACCGATGACATCTCTCACTATTTCTTTTGTATTTTATTACATGAAATATAAAATATTCTAAGTTTTTCCTCATTGTCCTGTGAAACGAAGTTTTATTTCGTCCTGAACATGTGGAATTACCACTGTTTAACATTTTGTGGTTCAGTCAAGTTGCTCCTTATTGTAAAATCTGTAAAAGTTGAAATATTGTATAATTCAAACAATAAAAAACAAAAGAAATAGTGAGTAAGGGACGTCATCGATTCTCTCATGTGCATGTGGTGGACTTTAAGTTGTTGCCTTGAGAGGAAATTAAGTATCATTAGGCTTACTTGATTTATACGTTGCATGTTATACATGTATCATTGGTTTTAATCTGATATATACTTGGTGAATTATGGCATGATTACATGTATTATGGTCAACCAATATCAATTGCTGCCTGGCAGAGGCTGTTTGTTCAGAATAAAGATGAATGTTTTCAAGCATATTTTATGATAAAGGGGTTTGAGCAAGTTTTCAGGAAAATCCCCAAGTCTTAATTTTTTGGGGAAAAAATGACATTGGGTTCATTTGCAATATTCCCCCTCCTTATACTTGTTACTTTAATGGTCCCCCGTCCTAGAAATATGATTACAAATTCCAATCATTTGTTTAGAAGGGAGTTAAAACAGTTCTCAAATAAAGAAACATGTTATCTCTTGTTGAGGTTTAAGCTTGTCCCTTTATGTTGGTAGATCTTGATATTTTGCTAGAATATTTGGCTATTAATATACTCACATCCTAGAAAGAGTAGATAAGAACCCCAGTTTATTGTTTGGAGGGGTTTGGACTTGGAGACAGTATTAAAGGGGGAAATCTTAACTATTTTAAATTTTATTTTATCTTCACGAAGAGGTGAGGATTTGAATTCCCAACAACTGTGATTTTATCCTCCATTCAATTCAATATCCATCCTTCAGAAGCCTGTTCATTTTGTGTATAAGTTTGTGCCTTCATATTGGTTCTTATGATGTTCTTTCAAACTCTTGACTTTGCCGGAGCGCTTTGATCAGCAAAGAGATGTTTGGAAGAATGAGCAACTTGCTTTAAGCTTGTGCTGTCTATCTAGTGATGAGGAAGACTTGTTTATCTGTTGTAAGCTCCATGTTCAAATCTTATTTTGGTCTGATTGAGAGATTTGCTGTATTTAGCAAAACAAAGAACTTAAAATATATACATGTATGTGAATAAATCAACTCTTGCTAAGGAAATCCTATGGCCTCCTTATGAATCTTGTGCAGTAATTCTATGCATATTGTATTTGACACAAATGTAGAAAAAATCTTCTTGACCATTTTGTATTGTATTGTTTGTTATTTTGACAAAAGGACATGTTTAAATTTATCTTACTGAAAATATTTGTTTGTTTTAGTTTTTTTTTTTGCTTTTAACAAATAAATATTTCTGGGATGCACTGTATGTCCCATCGAGGCATTATGTGTTTTCTTTTCTCTTTTTTTTTCATGAATTAATGTGTGCACATTTAACATTATCAGCATTATTTTTGGGACAGAAATTGAATATTAAGTGAAAAATAACTTGGAAAGGTGTGCGAAATCAGATGATAGGATGAAAATGTACACACAAAAAATTTCTTTATCTTAAGTTGCTGAAATGTAGCTAGAAAAACTAGTGCATTTTCATTGGTCTCACTGCAGTGACTGCACTCCTAACCCACACCCTCGCCCCCTCTGCCTTCCCCTGCCAAGATGAATATGTTTATTAAAAAAACATGGACAAATAGAGTATTACACTTGTCAAAGCAAGTGTTTTAGGTGGATTTAAATGACAATTTTACTTGTAAATATATTTATCCTCTGTATTTCAAAGCTAATAATTTCTGTCATTCCTTTATGTTACAGACATCAAAGTGTACATCTGGGACTAAGCCTTGTCTGATGTTTACTGGAGAGCTGTTTGATAATGATCATATACACCAGAAGCTTAAGAACTTACTCATAGGTAAAACATACAATGGTTGCTGCCAACTTTTTTTCTTTCGCTGTGATGTATCCAGATGACGTAATTGAGCGAATTTTTTTGAACAAGTATCACCGTCATTTCTGGATGCAACTGTCAAAAACACAAAAAGGTCATCAAAATCGTGTTGGAGGGGGCACTCTATCCTGCCCCCTCCCCTTCTGGTATGCTAGTGAATGTATAGTATCCAGTTTTTATGTTCAACCTCCTTTGTGGCCATTATATCAAGCCAATAAGTTTTCATGGCACTGTTGACGAATGCACTTTTAAAAAATGTCATCTCCTTCCGTTAAATACTTTGGTATAAAACTTATGGGGAGTGATACTGACTGACGTCTGTCCCCCCCCCATCTGGGAAATATGTCCTCTTGTTTTTCTTGAGAAAGCACTTGTAATGTTTATATTTATTCAGCACACCATGATGCAATGTTGTTCAATAAAATTTCATTGAAAATGAGAAAAAATAAATTACATTATTAAAAAAGTTTCACAAAACTATATTTAAAAGAATGTATGTCTACAAATTTTTATATTTTTCGATGTCATGTTTTATTTGATCTCTTGATATTTTTTCTTGTATCTTCGGGAAAATTCCACAAGATATGTATATGTCAACCCCCCCCCACATACCTGTGATCTTCTTGAAGTGATTTGCCATGATTTTGTAGGTCCTATGAAAGATTGGAAAGCTTAATTATTATCTTGGCTTGAGCATTTCATGAAATTAAGTGAGAATGGAGAGAAGCTGGGATCAGATGCAAAAAAGATTTATTATTTCATGACGTTGCCTCTCTATGTCTTTGTTTTTGTTTTCAGATTTTTTCCGTGGTCCAGTAGTAGATGCTGTTAGATTAGGTGGAATGGAATGTGTGCTCAGTTTTACAGCTATTGATGGGAAGATCCTCATGAGGAGTTACAAGTAAGCACCAGAAAAATCATGAATACTGATCTCTTTTTAGATGTGATAAAAGGGGAAAAGGAAGAATTAAAGGCTGGTCTGCACATTCTCTGATTTAAAGTTTAAGACTTATATGTAAGGCTCTTCCAGAGATAGTGCAACAAAGCTCAGACACATTTTGGCTCGCCTGCATAGCAGAAATGAGACATTGTGGCCACTTTTTTAACCCTATCTAGGCGGGGGGGGGGTCTCTGAGGCCCCCCTCAAAGAATCATGCAATATTTTCGCCGTGCGAAATTTTTTTACTGCGCCGCTCTCTGACTTTTTACCTTCAAGTCTTGCGCAACTTTTGAGACCAATTTAGCGTCACCCGGGTGCGTGGTTCCTAAATTACGCAACATTATGTAAGTGCATGTCAGAACGTAAATTGCTCAAAAACGTGTTTTCATGTACAAAGTCAATGCAAATTGTGTTTTCAACCAAAATTCATAAATGTACGATTATTTGTAGTTTTGCTATTCTAAATGTATTCATTTTATGCTTTTTTATGATCACAGAAGAGTCCCCAACAAATTTCATTGAAAAAACAATGAAAAACAAAAGGTAAAAAACAAACAAATACAGAAGAAATTGCAAAAAACAATAGAATACATAAGAAAATGATTTGATATCAAAATTTTTTTCATGTACACTTGCTAAGGACACCACAAAAATTAGTACATTTGGAGCTTTATTTAGGGAGTTTTAGAGGAAAAAGTATGATTTTGCATACTAATTACGCATAAGTTAGCATAATCACTTAATAGCAATTTGCGTGAAATAAATTACTATACAATCTTGTAGATTATGTCCCAAGCAACCCGCGTGCCAATTTTCGGCGCGATCGGGCGGTCGACGGCCGAGATCTTAGGGGGCGGCCTGGGAGGTCCCCCCTGTCATCTTGAATGATGACATTTTATTTTAATTTTTTTTTTTGGCTTGTCAATTTTTTCTATTTGTAAAACATGGGTCATTTTTAAGTTTTAAGGAAAATCCTCAAAAAAGATTGTACACTTTTCAGCCAAAATTACTCTTAAAAATAGGTATGAGTTTCAAGGGTTTTTTTATGTCCAAACAAAATCTTAGTACTCATAAAGTGATTGTGCATCAGAGGTCAATGTATTAGTTTAATTTCATCAGCATGAAATAAAATTAATTGCCATATTGAAACTGTGCTCGCTGTGTTATTTTCAGAGTCTTGTTGAAGAAATCGGGGAGCCGAACTCCTCGCGTAGAGCTGACGGAGATAGGCCCATCTTTAGACTTGGTCCTAAGAAGAAATAGACTGGCTTCACAAGATCTATTCAAGAGAGCTTGCAAGAAACCCAAGGCCCTCAAGGTAATTTCATTTGTATGATTTTGAGAATTGTAAATTTTTCATTTGAACATAATGTACAAATAATGAATGTTTATGAGTGCAATAGCCAGAAGGTTTATGAGGTAAAAGATGAAAGATCTTTCAGGGTACTTAAAGGTGAATCCAGCCTTGGCCATAAAATGTTATGTTGGGAAGGAGAAAAATAAATTAAACAGAATGGTGAAAGTTTGAAAGAAATCGGACAAGCAATAAGAAAATTAGAGCTACTTTAAAATTGAGATCACTAATACCATGTAGATTTCAAATTGGCAACTGGGTAAATAAATTATGACAAGGGGCACGGACAACTTTCCCATAGGCCTTGTACTTTATTATCAGGGATTTGTGGTTTTCTCATAAGTACCATTTCCCCTTGGGCAGTAATCTAAATATAACCCAGGTAGTATATTGTTTTATGTCCTCATGAAAGAAATATATAATTTGAAATAAAACTTTTGGGGAAAATGACATTTTAGCCATGATGTGTATTGGAGTACATGGAAGAGTAATCCTTGCCTTACATCACTTTGACATGACATATGCGGCCAATTTGAAATCTCCATGGGTATAGTGATTACCAATATTTACAACTTTAAAAAATTCATAGCTTCATTTTTGTTTGTCCAATATTGTTCAGACTTTCACCTACCACCTTGTCTGATTTTTCTTTTCCTTACAAAAACAAGTTTTTACTTGGGTTGGATTCCCCTTCAAATTTTTTGTCCATTGCACAAATGAAAAACATTTGTTTGTATGACACCTTAAAATAGATCCTTGTCATTTGACGTTTTTTAATTTGGATGCAAAGGTGCATACAGCTGAGTGAGCATGGGCTGTTGATTGTCGCATACGTACATGTGACGGTGATACACGCTGCAAACAGTGTTTTCACGTGTGTCTCTGCAAGTGTGCAATGTACAAAATCGCATGGATCCAAAATTTCATGATGAATGGGAAAACAATCGCGTGGATGGTGACGTCATTGTAAAATGGACTGAATGGTTGATATCGAACAACCAATCAGATGACAAGGATCTCTAGGTGTCATGTAACTTAACTATAAAAAGACTGGGGGACATGACTCCCCATCCCCCGATGCTTCACTCGATATTTCCGAAACGCAAAAAGATAGTGCTGCAAAATTTTATGACTTTTTCTCTGAAGTCTCGTGCAACTTTTGAGACCAAGTTCGCAACATATGGGTGTAGCATCGCGATGCCACGTGACTTTTTACGAGACAATGTCATGTCAAAAATGGCTAATTTTTATACTTTGTGTACAAAATTGGTTGGTGGGATTGTTCTAATTGGTCTGCTTAATTAAGGGTTTGAATTTAGTTGTTAGATGGTCTGTAATAATTTCCATTGGAAAAAACAATGAAAAACAAAAGATAAAAAACTAAGAAATATATATGAAATAATAAAAACAAAGAAATATCTAAGGAAAAAAATTACTTTTTTTTTCTTTGTGATAACCTTTAAATTAGATTAAAAGATGACATCTGCAAAAACATAAGAAAGTTTGAAGTGTAGTTTGGTGTGTGATATGCAAAATATTGTTTTTCATGAATAAATTTGCATATTTTATCAATAAAAATAAGTATTTTCAATTTTTTTTCCACTACCTTTTAGTTTATGTAGTAAAGAATAAGCATGCCAAATTTCGGCCCATATCGCACGAACAGGGGCCGAGATCAGAAGGGTGACCATCATGCCCCCCCACCCATCCTCAATACATCTCAAATAGCCCAATCCTTCCAGTCCTTTTAGGGTTAATGTATATTCATAGGCAATTCCAATAGATATTCACATCCAACCCCTTATGTTGTATGACCTTCTTAACATGATTTGTCTTTGTTTTCTAGTACATATGAAAAGTTGTAATGCTCTTATTATGGCACGCACAGTTGAAATTAAGTATTAAAGAGAATGAGGAAAATGGGGGTCGGAAATACAAATCAGGTGATTGCTTTATGGTATTTGCTCTTATTTGTCCTATACAAATTCTCAAGGATTAATGTTTTTGTTGATGGTGGGATGTGTGTCCTTGATTGATTTCTCTTTATTCTCATGATAACTTGAATTTAAACATGGGTGCATGATGGTAATGAATTGATGATCATGATGAATTGATGATGATGGTGGTGGTGGTGATGGTTGTGATGGTGGTGGCGGTGGTGATGATAATGATGATTACGATGATGATGATGAAGATAATGCTAGATGATGATGATGGTGATGCTGATGATGATGCATAGCTGCCAAGTAGTACTGATTTTCAGTATTTAGTACTGAAAATGAGAAGAATAATGATTGTTTCTTACAAAATACTGATTTGTAAAGTTCAGTTTTATGTTTTGTCCTATGGCATATCTTTGAAAATACTGATTTCCTCACCAAAATACTGATATTCAGCTTTTGAATTACTGAAATGTACTTGTTCAGGTTGACAGCTCTGATGATGATGATGGTGATGATGATGACGATGGTAATGATGATGATGATGGTGGTGATGATGATGATGGTGATGATGATGACGATGGTGATGATAATGATGATGATGATGATGGTGGTGATGATGGTGGTGATAATGATGATGATGATGGTGATGATGATGATGATGGTGGTGGTGATAATGATGAAGGTGTTGCTAGATGATGATGAAGAATTGATGATCATCATCATGGTGATATGATGATGATGATATGATGAAGATGATGCTAGATGATGATGCGGATGATGGTCATGTTGAAGCACATCACAACATATTTTCCTAATCATTCTGTAACATATTTCTTTCATCACCAGCCAAAGAAGAAGAAAAACATCAGCCATGACGTTTTTAAGACCATGCACGGTAGAGTACACATGGAGAAACAAGTCTTGGCCAAGCTACAGATCAGGAAGGTCAAAGCCCTCAAGAGGACAAAGGAACAAACAGAAGACAACAAGAGTGATGTAAAGAAGAAAAGGAAAGAATGATCAATTAGAGTGAACACACTAGAACTTGATGACAAGCATGGATAATATATTTGCCTGAACTTAAAGTCTGTCTGTTTTGACTTTGCAAATGGATTATTTGCTGACACCTGTCTCTGTGAAAAGCAATGGGATAATCTGATGTATAGCTTCATCTTCGGGGATCAGCCAATTTAAGACTGTCCCATCAAACAGAATCAAATGCATTCCTTTTATAGCTTGATCCTGGTATTGCCAGACCAGAGATAGTGAGGTAAATTAATATCGAATGAGGCGTGGAAAAGAAAGCAATTAGGGTGACACAACAAATGCTCCTGCGACAATTACTCCTGGCTTAATTTCGTCTACGATGTAAGGTTAGGGTTTTTAGTGTTGAGTCCTACATGTACAAAAGCTTTATGAAACCTTATTGTTGGTAGGTGAGACAAGCAGTAGTAAAGCATTGATAAATGTTACTGGAAGGAATGAGTTTGGCAAACTATTATTAACATGGTGAGAGAATACATGATGGCTCAGCTGAAATTTTGGCTACCTGGGAGCTGTAACACAAAACTTAACAATTGATCAAAGGATCAAATTGATGGTAAAGTTACCAAAGGTCACTTGCGGGTCATTGAACTTGTATCAACATAGGCTGGGAGACCTCAGAGGCCCCCCCCCCCCAAAAAAAAGAGAAAAATTTTAGCGATCCGCTCGCTGACTTTATACTTTAAGTCTTGTGCATCTTTTGAGACCAGATATGCGATGCCCGGGTACACGGTTCCGAAATTAAGCAACATTTTGTAAAAGCATGTCAGACCCAATATTGGTAAAAAATGTGATTTCATGTAGAAAGTCGGTGCACATTGTGTTATCAACCAAAAATCATAAATGTATGATTAGTTTTAATTTTGCTGGTCTAGATGGATTTATTTTATGCTCTTTATGTTTGTATGATCTCTCGAGAGTCTCCAACAAAGTTCATTAATAAAAGAATGAAAAACAAGGTAGAAAAAACAAAGAAATGCATAAGAAAGTACAAAAACAATATAAAACATAAGAAATTGATCTGATATCACAATTTTGATTCTGTACATACATTTGCACAACACCACAAAGAGATTTTACACCAAAAATTAGGACATTTTGGAGCTTTATTTAGGGAGTTAGAGGAAAAGGTATGATTTGGATACCAATTATGCATAAATTAGCATAAATAATTAATGGTAATTTGCATGAAATAAATTACTATATAATTTTGTAGATTATGTCCTAAACTTGTGTGCCAATTTTCTACTAACGAGATCTGTAGGGGGCCAGCGAGCCCCCCCCCCCCCATGTGATCTCCCAAAGTACCTCAGCCTAGATAGGGTTTTAAGAAATCAATTACCAGTTTAATATGTGAATTTCATGGTAATGTTGAAATTATCAATCTGTCTTTTATTAAACTTGAATACTATGATACTATGTATCAGAAATTAGATGAGTATAATTTCACGTTAATACAGCAAGGTCAAAGGTCGTTTTTTTCATTAGAATTTATATTTCATAGATTTTTTTATTATTATTATTGAATGAATTTTGTATAAGATGGTTATTTGATTATTGTCACATAAATGATTTTAGTTTTTACTCTAATTTTGAAAAATTATTCAATATATTTGCTTTCATTTTCCATGAAAGGAAAATTAAGTTTCAAAGCAGATGTGAGTAACATTGCCCCTTCATATCTTAGGTTTACTAGTATTGCATTGTAATGTTCAAAGAATAAATATATATGATAAAACATGATTAGGCAGAGCAGCATCTATAAACATGACACATAGTTACATATTATGAAGCAGAAGTAATTCACAGAGCAGTAAAGAGATGTATGTACATGTACAATGTAAATATAAAAATAACAAATCTCCACTTTTTGTATGTGTATTGTTGGAGTTTACCTCTTTTCTTTGAAATGAAATGTTATTTGTCTTTTATAAATTATTCCAACAAACTCTAAATTTTATGAGGGTTTTATTGTGAAAAGAAAATGTTGAAAATTTGTAGGGAAATGGAGAGGGGAAAGAAAAATAAAAGTAAATGAGAGAAGGAAAGAAAGAAAAGAAGGGAAAGGAAGAGGGAAAAGGAGAAGGGAAGAGGAAAAGAGAGAGAGAGGAAAGAAAGAGAAAAGAAAAAGGGATAGAATATAGAAAGGAATGGAAAGCGAAAGAAGCAAAATGGGGGAAAGGGGAAGAGCGAAGGAATTGAAAAAGGGGAAATGAATGAAGGGTAAGGGAACGGAGAAAATGGAGGAAAGTGACGTTAAAATGGTTCTGCTATTTTCCCACCAAGGAATTATGGAAGATGACAAGAAGATAAAAGTAGTCCAGTGGCGGGTGGCCCTAGCTTTCTCCCTCGACCCCACCTCCGCGCTTAGACAAAGAGAAAGAAAGGCTTACCGAGGGCTCTGCAGAAGGTAAAGGCCATTAAAAATGTATATATAAGAGCGAAAGGGGATGAAGAAGCCCCCCCCCCCCCAAACAAAAAAACGGCCTCGTTCCTACGCTTCTATCCTACCCCTTTGAGTAATTTAAGAAAAAATTATTATCAGATCAAGGCATTTTATAACACGTTAAGGTTCGATGCAACATTGATATCATTTGGACCGGGTGGCTGCGACCCCTGTTGGCTGCAAAAAAAGAGAGAAGATAACGGTAAAAAGCGAAAGAAAGAAAGGTAAACCTTATCAATAAAAAAAGTTTTAAAAAAGTGGGAGTGAAGTGGTGGGAATAAGCATACTGCAAAACTTTCTACAATATAGTCCTAAAGAAAAGAAAAAAATACGATAACGCTTAGCGCTCCTAAAAAAAATAAAAATCCGATCATGCTTAGCGCTCTTATAACTGAAAAAAAAATATGTAGGCCTAATAATGGGAGGGTGAAGCGCGAGCTTAATGTTTGTTATATCCTGATTATTTACAAGTAAAAGAAACGTGTTAGGAAATCATCAAAATAATTTGTAACAATGATTTAATCTCGGAGCACTATTGTAGAAATATTTGTGTATATATTTACTTAAAAACAGGAAATTCTATGCGCCATTTCAATGCCCTATACAGCGCGTCCCAAAAAAATGTCCCTCTGATATGCGGCTAAATAACTTCCAAAAATAAAAATTATTCTCAATGAAATGTATGGATATAGGAAGCCCATCTCTTGTTCTAACTTCTATAAAAATTTTATTGGTCTCGCTTCAGTGGTTTTGAATACACAGCCTATTATGTAACAGTGGTGCTTTTCAGCCCATTCCAAGTTTGCATGCATGCAGCACTGCTCTGTGTTCTGCATTTTCTTGCATATCAACCCCCTTTGACCATTCTGACCAAGGAGATATTAACTCTATCTCCTTGTTCTGACCAAGGAATTCCCTGATCTGACCAGGGAAATCTCCATGATCTAACCAAGCTCGTCAAATCACAACCTGGAGCATGTTCAGAAGGGCGAAAACAGTATTTGACAGTACATTTCATGTTTGATAAACGGGAGATGCACAATGATTGAGACAACAGGTCATGTCTGTTTCATGCATAATTCCAACAATACTGCATCTTTGTTTTAATTTATTTTTTTTTGTTAATAAGCTACTGAGGTCAAGTTTAATAATTCAATGTAACTTTTTAAAAGAAAAAGTCAAAATTTTCTATGGTAAAAATCCTTTACGCAAAGGGTGATTAACTTGTGGATTCCCCCTTTTTTCAGCTTATTTTACCCATCCATCATTCACATTTTCTTTAAAATTGGTGCACTGATTCCCCTTATCAATCATCAAACAAACTTAATTTTTATGTTTCTTGTCCTTCTGAACATGCTCAAGTTTATGATTTAATGAGCCTGGATATGATTAGGGAAATATCCCTGCTAAGATCCTGGATGTAAGAATGGGGGTTAACATGCCATAGACAAATGAAGAAATGCATCAATACTGCAAACTTGGAATGGGCTAAAATGCACCACTGTTACGTAACAGAGTGTGTATTCAAAACCGCTGAAGCGCGACCAATGAAATTTTCATAGAAGTTAGATCATGAAATGAGCTTTCTACTCATGAACATTTATTTGAGAATCCTTCCACATTTTAGAATTAATCCAGTCCTATGACAGAGGGACATTTTTTTTGGGACGCGCTGTAGTTTGAACAGAATATGTATCTTAACGAATATTATAGAAAGGCATTGCGATCGTGAATTAAAACTCAATGAAGCGGAGTTTTCTTTTTTATGCTGACCTGAAAGTGTTTCTGTTTTCCAGATCCCCTTTCCTGTTCATCACTTTTCTTCCTCTTTCTTGATCCCCCTTCTCCGTAATTTTCTCTTTTTTTCTTCCTCTCATCTCCTTCCTTTTGTGTGTATGTGATTTTTTTTTTTAATTCCCCTCTAGCCCCAAATGAGTGGCTATACACCCGTTTAGTCCATAATTGGACTCAAAATCACAGGGGGGGCAGGGCACCCCTCCCCCTATTGTCGAGCAAATAAAGAAACGAGAAAAATAAAGGGGAAGGAAGGGGGAAGAAAAAGAAGGATCGAGGCCGGGGAGCAGAAAATAAAAGAGGAGAGAAACTAGGAGGAGGAGGAAGAGTATCGAGGAGGAAGACGAATGAATAAAATAGGGTAAAGACTTGGAACTTTAAAAAAAAGTTTCATGCATGTGCACTATTTAAAATTTTCGCCTGCTCTCTGAGCTCGCATTGCCTGTTCAATGAGATACAATAATATTGCTCAATAGGGAATATCACGTTTTCAACTTAAAGTTATACGAAACAATATTTCAGCTCGGACATCGAGCTTTCATAATTTTGTTTGATTTACAATTTATTTTAAAAACAAGTGCTCTGTAGAAATGTCTGTTTTTAATAAGGTCTAATTGAATATCAACATTTCGCGTTCGCGCTGCGACCTCGTTACATTTTATGTCAAGTACATATATTATTTTCTTCTTGTTTTTCATAAAGGTCTCACCGTTTCTCTCACGATATAGCCTATCCCTTTACATGCAGGTCTGACTGTCGGCAAAACGTATCCGTTAGCGCTGCGCATATATACAGGTGAAGTTCAGCTGATGAAAACTTTGTTGTAAAAATAGCACTGTGAGAAAAATATATTGGTGAAGGTGTGAGGAAATAACCCATAAAGAAAGTTATTACAATTTCAAGTTTTTGATTTGTGACGTCATAAACGAGCATGCAGCTGCCCCATAAATTATGTGATGTGTTATAAAATGCGTAAATTTCATTTTTTTTATGTTTCGTGATGACTAATTTTTATTTTCTTCGGCCGGAGCAGATATACTCGAAGGTGCAATGAAAACGAGTTTTCACTTTTCTGAGAAAATGATAAATTGATTTTTTTTTTTACCAAGCACGTTGGTAGGAAAAAGCTCGCATGACGTATACAAAGCAAATAATTATATTCTAATAACTTTTTTATTGATGGATTTTCCTCAAACCTTCGCCAATATTTTTTATTATTCTTTTCTGCTATTTTTACAATCAACTTTTTGTAAATGTGAATATTTCCCCTTAATTCTACTACTTGAAATTCCCTTTTCATTAAAGTTTATAAACAATGTCGGCTCGCGATTTGTGCGAGACGGAAATCATAATAAAGTACTCATAATGATTCCTACAGTAAAGTAAAATTCCCTTAATTTTTTCAGAATATGGAATATCGACAAGTTTCATCTCGAGCTTAGGAAATGAGAATATAGGAAGATATATAGTCCCGGGATACATTGGCGGCGGAAACAAAAAAAATTTGGGGGTGTCCACCTGAAATTTTGGGATTGACACAGGTAAAAAATTGGACAAGCGCCCCAAAAAATTTTAGACAAGCAAAAAAAAAAAAAAAGGTCATCAACCTAAATTTTAGGGGGGGGGACCGTCCCCCCCGCTTCCGCCGCCTATGCCGGGATATATTCATAATTTTTATATGATGATAAAATGTCCTTCAAATGTCCCCATCCTTTATATAGGTCAAAATAATCATTAAAAAAAAACTCGCGCTCATGCAGTGCGATCCATATCCACTTCACAATTTTCCTGTGCTTGAAATAGTGCTATATTCTTTAGATCGGAATATATTTTTTTTTCTCAACTCGCGCTTCGGGCTCGCATGATTGATTTTCTTACTTAAAAAAATGTATTTCAGGTGCCAATATCGGACTGTAGATCACGGCGACCTACTATGTTTTTTTTTTCCTTTTTTAATCATTTATTTTTTGCGCTGCCACTACTACGCCACGTACGGTGGCTCGATCCATCTGCAATATTTTTGACACAGTGACGTGAAAAAGGAGGGAGGTTATAAGGATTTCCCTAATTATGCGTTCGCGAAGCGCGCCGGCGAAAATTTTGATATTTATATCTTGGTGAAACTTTAGGCCTCGATCGATCAACAGCTAGATCTGTAAATATCTCACTTAACAAAGTGAAGAAATATTGAAGCGCCCAGGATTTTTGTTTTTGATGACAAATGATTTCCCCAATCCAAATTCTTCGATCGTGGGGGCCGGCGTGTCCCGGCCACGGGCCCCTGCCCCCCCCCCCCCCCCCCCGCTATCATAGGCCCTATGTCCCGATAAATGCATGAGTAAATTAGGACCATAGAGTTAAATTATGACACATATCAAGTGAATATATCTTTGGGGCCCAGGGTCATCTCTTTCCCAAAATTCTTTTTTTTTTCTTTTATTGCCCGCCATTATCTCCAACAACAAGAACATCATTTATTTACAGTACAGTTACGGTATGTATGGATGTATACATGTATACAGGCTCGATACATAGAGATGTATACATCTCTATGGCTCGATACTGTACGTACGTACATGTACGTAATCCGTGTGTATGTATGTACTGTAGGCCTCTGATCTACCCGTACGTACGGACACGTACGTACGTACGTATGATATTGACCTGTAAAGCAACTTTCAAACATCGCAGGGGACGAGGAAACACCGATTTAAATCGCGAATCATCAGTTTAATTTGGTAAAATAAAGACAATTATCTGATCAGTTTTAATCAAGTGGAGGTTTCTCCACATTGCCCTTTCATTTTGTTGGAATTCGAGAGTTGCATGTGCCCATATTTCGGGCCTAAAAGGAGGGGTGTTTCTTAGTTCTTGTTGTAAATCTAAAATGGCTTGTGCGACACTAAAACGGACTCTCGACTTTGATCCACTTCATAGCCCTGGAACCTCCCCAAAAAGAAGAAGATGTTCACCCATAATTACTCCGTCAACACCAACTTCTAGAAATAGTCTTCAACAATCACCATTTTCTCCAGTAACACCTAGAATATCACCAGGTGAGATTATTCAACTTAAGTCGCACAGTCCCATTTTTTATGTCAACAAAACGACATTCGTCACAATGGAAATTCCGGACTGCGTTGTCTACGACTGCAGACTGCACAGACATTCTGTGACGATTATTGGTTTGTTGACATTTTCGAAGTAAAAAAGTGGTTCACTTCAATGTCCATACATGGGTATGAAACTGCATTCGCCTCCATTATGCCGTCACTATCGCTGTAGCCTTTTTGTAGGGGCCGACAAAGCTAAGTTTGGCGCTGATGTTTTGCACCAGCTGACTCGGGGGGGGGGGGGGTAGCCTGGAGTGGAGGAGTTTGGGGAGTGAAAGTAACTTTAATACCGGGTACTAATAATATATATCATTCCCCTAATGCCTGGTGCTGGTATATAATATATAGGCTCCCACGTACCGAGGGAAAAAGCAACAATACAAATGCACCAAACTGCTAGTAGGCCTAACTAAGATTAACTTATGTTTAGAATCTGACTCTGAGACTGAGGTTAACACTTCTGACATGGGTAAAAATTTCGGTTGGCAACGTTTGGCAAAAAATGGTTAGTTATGGTTAAAAAGTATTGCAGAAATGCGATGAAGAAATAAAATTAGAAGAGAGTTTACTCACATTTGTTGTCATCGCCATCTTTGATCCATTATTAATGCAACCTAGTTATGTGTGTATAGGCGGCAAAATCATGAGCGGTGCTAGATTAAAAAGTGCTAAAATGTCCCGCTTCAACTGAACTGAAAATATGTATTTCTAGTTCAAAGATGGCGATGACAACAAATGGGAGTAAACTCTCTTCTACTTTTATTTCTTCATCGCATTTTTGCGATATTTTTTATCCATAACCATTTTTTGCCAAACGTTGCCAACCAATATTTTTACCCATGTACAGAAGTGTTAACCTCAGATTCTAAACATAACTAGCAGTTTGGTGCATTTGTATAGTTGCCTTTTCCCTCGGTACGTGGGAGCCTATATAGACCAGCGCCAGGCGTTAGGGGAGTGCAATTCGTAGAATATTAAACTTTCACTCCCCAAACGCCCCAAACGGGGGGGAGATAGGGGCTCCTAACGTTGGAGAGTAAAAATAATTTACTAACGTATGGTATGCTCTCCACGGAGCAACCTTGGCCCCCAAGATTTCTACTTCTAAATCATGAAGATCTAAAAAAATTGGCCCTAAAATGGCTAAATCATATAGGGGCCTACTTTACATGGGATAGGAACTTCATTTCCAACATTTCTATGATATTGCTTTCATTTTTAAACGAGAATGAATTAAAAAATGAGAAATATATGAAGAAAAGACGGAAAACTTGCCACTGTGTTTACGTCGTAATCTTGATTTCTTTGTATTTTGCCAAGGCTACATTACATCACGCATATCGCGCATTTGGCGCAAATATTCATTACTGAATGATACGCGCCGTATAAGCTAAAACAACGATATACGTGCTGTAGACGTGGCGATTTCTTTGTCTTTAGCCACTTGAGACTACAGCACGCGATACATTGTATATATGCGTGCTGTAGCCTTGGCGAAAGACAAGATGGCAAAGTAATGCATTTACATGTAAGAAATGACTTGTAATCTTAAAGTTTTTGAACTGATATTCATGGAGTACTCTTCTTGTTCTTGTTGATGAACAGGCCAGCTTGCAGCTCACATTAGTCAAGAATGGCGAAGGATAAAGCGAAGGAAACGGTTGGAAGATTCTTACAGCAGCGAGTCACCTGTATCATCAGAGATGATGGAGCAAGCATCAAGGTTTGGGTTAACATCGGGATGCTTCTCACCACCATCCACATCCACCAATCCTATGCCCAACTTGCCTTCAGGCTCTTTACAACAAACACAAACCAAAGATCAACCCATGTTCACTTTAAAACAGGTAGGAATCGAGATGGATGGTTTTGAATAAACAACCCAAAAAAAGTACCCCCTCTTTTTCAAAATGCCGGAACAAGGTTTCCCTGAATGTGTTTACTCATGCATGGCTCAACGGATCAAGTGCATTATTTAAGTCCATGTCAATTGTGCAAAAATACTGGTACCAAGTTCATTTATCAAAAAAATTATTTTTTTTTTTAAGGGAGTAGTTATTTTGGTTCTTGTATGTTTGTGGCTCATGGTGTTGGGTTTTTTGGGTCAGAGTTGGGATCAAATAGGAATGCCACTGCCTTTTGATCTTTAGCAAGACTTTCATCTCCACATCTCCCAATTTGTAGTGAGGCTATAGCAGTCATGTGAAATATGAAGTAATGGCAGTAAAAATCTTATTTCAGTGCTGCTGATGTTGACAGCTATATGAATCTTTAATTTTTAATAATTTGTCATACAGGTTATCCTAATATGTGAACGCATGTTGAAGGAGCAAGAATCTAGGATACGTGAGGAGTATGATAAAGCCCTAACGTGCAAGTTAGCTGGTAGGTATCACTTTTTCATCAACAATTACTGATAATTTTTCTTCAAGCAAGATGCCGGTGGTCTTACAGGAATTATGTTAGATTAAAATCAACCTCGTAATTGTTTCAATTTACAATTATGAATCTAGAATAAATCATTGCCATAAGTAATAATTATGAGTGACATGCAAATCAAAATATTCTATTTTAAACTGAATTTTGATATTTTGGTGTCAAGACTTGACCCTTGAAATTGCTCAGTGTGCAGCCATTGTCTGCCAGATGGCAAAATGGAAATCCCAATTTCGCCTCTTTAATATTTTTTTTTGTCACCAGTGACTCACAACATTTCCCAAGGACTTTGTACACAATATAAAGTGTGTCGTATTCTGCTGCACCCTATCTGAATGTATCCTGTGAATCCTTTCCCTACGATAGGATGTTCAGTTGAAGGGATTTCAAGGTCACTGATTAAGTTTCCTCTGAAACCTCCTTGCCACTGGTTACACTAAAGTGAAAACCATGTAACATTGATGGGAATAAAGTCAATATACATTCTTAATGTAGGTGAATCTGTCCGGTTATAATACCTTTGGACTATAGTATATTAAGTAAAGAACTACCTAATGTATTGCATAAAATGATCTGAAAATTTTTTGGCCCTCAAGTGAATATTTTTAACCCTTGGCATGCTAATGTTGCAATTTTGCGCATTCATTACATTAAATTCCACAATTGTAATTAGTTTTGTCCCATACGAATGCTAATAAATGGTTTTCGTTCTTGGATAATATTTATACAATAATTCAAAGAAGACATCATGCACATAAATTTTGTCATTATCCCTCAGAATTCAGCATGCAAAGAGTTAAATGGTAAATCCACTTTTGCAGAATTAACTGTAACAAGGAAATGTATCATTGAGTTTAAAGGGTTTTTCATGCCTTTTTTACCATACTCTTGATGAAAATGAAGTTATGCTACAAGCATAAAGGTAAATTTGTAGACTAAACATTCTGAGAACCTTTCTTAGTTCCTACTGCATTGATCATTATTATTCATTTGCTTTTTTTTTATCCTTTGTTATTTCAGAGCAATATGATGCATTCGTAAAGTTCAACCAAGATCAGATTCAGCGTCGCTTTACCTCTACAAGCATGAGCTGTGAGTATCATAGTCATTGCCAACATTTCTCTCTTAATGTTTGAGCTCAGTTATACTAAGCTTGACAATTGATATCCCGCTGATATTTATGATCGATTCCATTGATACTGATTTGTAATCAATATGTCCATAAACTTTGTGTAATGTGCCCAGAGCCCTTCTTTAAATCCCTTATTTCTTCGCGATATACTAATATAGGAAATGATGGTTCCCTGATCCCCCTCCCCCCCCCCCATTTTTAAGAGCTCTTAATCTTTCCTACATAAGGCCTCAGATTTCAATATATTTGGGTAAGGTTTTTTTCCTTTCTTTTTGGGCATATTTCAATATTACATTAAGAATGGGAAAAATAGACACAGTGGCCTGATTTCACAAAGGTGGTTTTGAAAAACCATGATCGAGTCCATGGTTTATGCAGATTTCCTTTATAAATTACGCTTAATTTAGCGCGTATCGGCGCGTGTATAAAACATTCCAATGCTGATGCACGCTTTTGTCGCAGTGCGCCAAATTGACGTCTGTTACCATGGTTGGATAAGCTATTTTTTTCATGAGTCCACTGTTTGAAGAGTGGATTCATGAATAAAAACAGTGGACTCATGAATAAAATAGCGTATCTAACCATGGTAACAGGCGTCACTGGACAAAAGCGTACATCAGCATTGGACATGTTTTATACATACGCCCGATACGCGCTAAATCAAGTGTAATTTATATAGGAAATCTGCATAAACCATGGACTCAACCGTGGGTTTTCAAAACCACCTTGTGAATTCGGGCCAGTCTGTCTGAAATTTCACCAGAATTTTTTAAACTGATCTAATTTATTTTCATGATCCCTGAAGCCTGTACTTTAAAGTATCAAATACTTGAAGTCATGTAAATAACGTTTAAGATTTAAGAATCAAAGAAAACGGTAATTTCAGGTTTATAAAAAAAACTTGCATTAAAATTGGTATTTTCCTCCAACATCAAAAGTGATCGATCAAATTCATTTCATTTCTTTCTGGGTGCAAATCAGACTTGAGTGCGCTTCTGTGGTCAACTGCGTTTTAGATATGTGCAAGATACTGTCAATGTGGGCGACTTGCGGACAACCTGTGGGTAGCAAAAAAAGCCACCCGCAAGTCGCGCGCAAAGTTTGCACTGAACAATTGAGTACCAAAGTGTGACGTCATCAATTTTCACTATAGCATGTCAGCATTTTTTATACCATATTTTGGTAGAGCATGATGAAAACCCTCCACTACCAAAATTTGGTGGGAATCAGTCCATGGGGGCCCCAAGATACAATGTATGACCTCATGAATACAAAATGAGCCCCGTTGAAGTCAATGCATTATTGGCCTAATTCCTAACACTGCCCAATGATACACTGACTTCAGAAGGACCAATTATGTATTCATGAGGTCATATCTTAGGCCCTTATGGACCAATTCCCACCAAATTTTAGTAGTGGGGGGTTTTCATCATGCTCTACCAAAATATGCTATCAAAAATGCTGAAATGCTAAAAAAAAAGTTTTTTGTGACATCATCACTTCGGTACTCTGTGACTGGCTCTTTATGTAATTGCAGTCAAGTAATTAAAAAAAAAATCACCAAACAAATATTTAATTTCTATCCTGTTGCAGATGTCTCATAAGTCTACCCCAAGTGCAATGATGAAAAGTAAAGATGTCGATACAGCTCTATCAAATCAACCTATCGTACTCTTAAGGACTCGCAATGCATACGCTCATCATCACAGCTACTCCAGAAGATGACCAGCTATTGCTTTGAACAAAGTTGATCCAGAGTAAATGGAAATCTAACCAATAAAACCCAACCAATGGATCGCTTCATTCTGGCTGCGCTACCCTTAATACATGTGTAGTTCTCCTGTAATGATTCATATTGAATACCCTGTTACATATTCCCGTACATGTGACTTCTGCACTCCTGACATGTTGAAGATGAGAATGCTCAAAGCCTACGCCACCAGGAATATTGGCCAAGATAGCTTTTTTCAACTTGTCAACAAGCCTGGCATTGTCACTGAATATTCAGCTTTGCTGAATTTAATTGGTAAAGAGAAAGGAATGGAACAAGCCGGATATATATTTTAAAGTAAACCCATGTATGGCATTCACCTCTTGTGGTGTATACCGTAGTCACATTTTACATGACTGATGAATGATGCATTGAGCGATCGCGATTCATATTATTTTAGGGTTTGCATTGTGAGTGTATTGTATTTTGAAATTGATAACCTATATAGAGTGTCCACAATGAATGCCACTCATGGAAGTGTGAGAAACAAAATGACTTACATTGGACAAATTGAATGAAAGTATGTACTGCCTTTGTGATTTATGATTGAGGTGTCCTCTGTGACCAGGAAAAATATTTCAAGAGTTGACAAACAGAACTATGCAACTAAATTTTTGGCCATTTTGAGTTTTTGTTATCAATATATCACCATCATTGAAAACCATAAAGCCGTAACCCAATGTGCTTTGTGGCTATATACCAAAATAACACTTTACCTCGCCAGCACGCTTTGTGTTCCTTGAACTCTTTTGAGTTATGACATTCAATTTGGTTTCACTTTTTTCAAAATCATGGATCTTGAGTTGAGGTGTTCTGTTTGTCACCCCTTGATTGCTACAATTCAAATATGAACAAATTTGATATTGGTGTTAATGAAAAGCCTGTGCTTTAAGGCATGCTCAGACATGGTGTTCCTGCACTCCCGTAACAAAAGTCTGTGGTACAGGAGATCGTTTGTTTGCCCTGTACATGTATAATGCTGTTGACAAAAGCCCCTCCCCCATAAAAAAAAAATGAATAAAGAAATAGAATAAAGTAAACAAAGAAAAAATAAAATTAAAATGCCAAGAGAAAACTAATAGAAGGGGGGAAAAAGAATTGGATCAGTCGGTCATATTTGTTTGTTTGTTTGCTATGGGGGCAACTCTATGTACATGTATTTATTACTCTTGTGCATGCTGAAAGGACTCCACACTTATCATTGTGCAAGCATGATACATGTATAATGGAGATGGAAGGGTATGTCAGACATGATTGTCTCCTGCACCATTTGCCTTTTAAAATAAGTTTTTTTACAAACATAAGAATTTTAGGTCAATCATCATTACACTAATCCTCCCCAAAAAAGTATAAATGAAGTATAAAGTTGGCCGGTTTTACGAAGGTTATAGCTTGATGTTTATTATACTCCATGTCTGAGAAAGCCTTGTCCTTTTTTGTTATTTTGACATCCATAGGCAATGTGCACTTCAGTTTAATTAATGAGTGAAGAAAAAAAATATACCCTTCAAGAATGAATGGATTAAACATCAACAATTTTGAATTATTTTCTTCTGCTTGGTGATGAAATCCAGGTGGTGTGTGATGGATAACATTACATGTATGATAACAAATGAAGTATCAGTGTTATATTGGAAGGACATGTGCAGCTTTTCTTTGACACCAATTGAAGACAATTATTACAATTTGATGAGAGGCGCCAACATGTAAAGTTGAATTGGAGTGTTTGAAATACATGTATTCCTGTTTCCTGTCGAGCTTTGAGAGTACATGCACTGTATTAGGGCATTGCTGCGTAGTATACAGTGTACTTAAACAGGCAAAAGCCTCAATGTAAACTCCATATTGGATTATTTGTGTTGAAGCATTCTGTTACATAATAATATTTAGATATTTTCACACTTTTTTATGCGTTTTGACTTGTGTGAGAATGGGACTGTGTATAAGGATGGAAAGTATGATTGTACTGCATTATCCTGTCTCTGTCATTGTAAATATTGAAGCTCTTATGATAGGGCCGACTGCATAGTTATCATCTTTCCCCGTTTTGTTTGTTACGGTGCTATTAATTTCTGGCCAACATTCTTGAAACTTTAAAAGAGCAGTCAAGGAAAAAAATGTTATTTCATTATATCGTTCTTATTTATTCTTCCTTCTTTTGAGTTTATTGTTTCCTTTGTTCATAAATCCTTGGTTATATAAACAGTAGATTTTAGTTACTTGTAAATAGGTTGAATTGTTTTATTTGAAAGAAGATAACAAACCAAGGATCATAAGGATGATGAAAGTGTGTGCATGTTTGATTTTATTCCATAAACCAGTGTTAGAATTCTTAGTGAAGTTTTTTCTGCTTTCATTTATTTTCTTAAGTGTCACTAAGCCATGACAAAGTAGCCCATCAATATCGATGTTGAGTGTGATATTTTGACAATTGATACAATGTCCTTGTCTGATATCGGCTAAAAGTGCGGTCTCCCTTTAATGTCTCTCTTTAGATTAAAGACACATGGAAAAAATTGTGAGCATATACATGTAATTTTAAAACTTTACCAGATAGAAGTCTTCTGCATGGGTATTAGTTTAGATGAGACTTTCAGGTCATTTTTAAAACTTCAACTTGTACATGTATGTTCATTTGATTTTCAGGTAAAAGAATGAGCAAGTCTGGTACTTGAGCGGGCATGGGGGTTGAAAATATAGTTTTGTGCAATGAGAGCCAGTATTGAACCAGTGAAGACAGGGCCTAGCCTGCAATATATAATGGGCTGAGTTCTATGTAAAATATGTGTTATACATGTAGCATGATCAGCCAGTCTCATTAGTGTTATTAAGGCACAGTGAGTACATGGATAAAGCGAACCAACAATAGTTGTTTGAATAGATTTTCGTTAAGACTAAATGCATTTTGTGTTTTTCTAATCAGTCATTTTTTCACCTGATTGCATATTGAGTAGGAATGCATCACCCAATGAGTATAATTTTTTTTTTGTGTTCATTCAATAATTTAATTGTAGCTAATATCGATAGAATTATTCCTCAAACTGAGGGGCATATATTTTGTACTTTTTTAATTAAAATAATTTTGTATATTAAATGCAAAGTTTGCCATTTCCAGGCTTCGATTATGGTAACTTTTTTGCTTGACCAGCATTTTGTGTATTGAGCCATACAGACAAAACGGTTTATGAGGTAGTGTGATTATTTAGGTACAGGCAAACATTCTTTTCGCACTATCAGTCCCCGTGTGGACATTGTCAGTCTGGATGTTCAGTGAAATTATGAGTCTGGAAATGGTTAGTTCTCATCGATAACAAGTACATGTATAAATTATAATTAAGCAAAGACCTCGTGTATAATGATCTCTGTACATGCATATCATACATGTAAATTTTGTCATATATCTATATATCATACTTGCACCTCTCATCTTCAATACATTAATTTGTTTACAAAAAATGCATAATATGACCATGATGTTGCTGTAAATACGAGAAATAAAAGGTTTAGATGTTCTACCGTAGTTAAAGTAGCTAATATTGGAGAGTATATGGAGAGGTGATACGTATGTATGATGCAGGGATACCGAGTTTGTACTTCTTATTGTATACATTCTTGACAATATTATTTTTCATTGTTTACAAGTTCTCACATGAAAATTATTAGTGTAAAGGACAAATAATAATCGGTTTCTGGTATTAAAACCAAGCATGTGTGTTTCTGTATTTATTACACTCTTGCCTTCATGTAGGTGAAATAGCTTAGGTGAAATCAATAGAACAAGATTTTACGTTGGAAAAAATTTGGACAGAGCAAATGATATTTGCTTTTATTGAACTAAGATAATGGAGATCATTACATTGGCCAAGGCAAACGGGGTCCTGTAATACAAAGGTAAGCAATTAATAACACTTGGTTTTTACGATCGATTGCCCATTGTAGTCAGTGCAGTCAATCGTTAAAAATGTTCTATGATGATTGCTAAGCTTTGTGTTACGGGAGCTAGTTGGTGTGATGTCACACTTTAACAACTCTCTTGGTGGGTGAAGCTGCTAATTTCATGTGAAATATTGATTTCTATAGTTTCAGTTTTATGTGTTTTCCTATGGCATTTCTTTGAAAATACTGATTTACAGCTTTTAGAAATAACTGAAATATTGTTCACGTTGGCAGTTCTGTTTAAAATGTATCTCTGAAAATCTCTTTGCTCATTTAAAGGTACATGCATATTTTGTGAAACCTGCATTACATCCGGCAGTATCCTCTCGTAATCGACCGATAAACTTGGTAAAATTAGAAAATTAGACAATTTTACTTGAAATATGTACAAAAGTAATTAGGATGTTATACATGTGTGACATCATGCATCGCAATTGGGAGGGTTAGTGACTCAACATTCAAATTTTCAGAACTTTCACATTGATCTGTTTCATTATAAAGCTCATGGCAATTTAATTCACACAATAGTTGATGTATAACAGGCTACTCGGTTTCAAAACAGATTGATGTACATTATTTGGTTGTGACACAAGATTGTCAGGAAAATCATAGGTGAAAGGATAGGCATGTGCTGACATCAGTGGCCATCTGTATCTGATTGACAAAGAGGAAATTATCATCACCACCACCATCATCATCACCATCGTCACCACCATCATCAGCAACAACATAACCACCACCATCATTGTCATAAATTCATCACCACCACCACAATAGGAGATGCCATTTTTCTGATGAAAATTTGACAAGCAAAAACTAAAAAAAAAGTCCTCACTTTCAAAAAGGAAGGCTCACTTGGGTAAAAAGGTATTTTTACATTATAAATTTTGATTCTGGTTCTCAGAAGTGCGGGGGGGGGGGCACACAGGCCAGCTAAGTCCCCCCCCCACCCTGGATCCGCCAGTGACTACAATCATCTCAGTCTACACCACAATTTTCATCATCACCATCATTCTCGCTAACATCACCATTATCAAAACAATTATCACTGCCACCATCATCTTCATCACCATCCCTAATTCATCACCACCAATAAACAGGAGCAAAGAAAGAAAAGACCAAAATATATTTTTTGGTGAAGTAGAAGGAAAAGATAATGGAGAATAAATAAAAGAAATTACGATTTTAGCACCGATCAAACTCAACTCCTTCACTCGTCACGAGTTAAATGATACAAGCAGACAATGACAATACTGTGTTCCTTGTGCCATTTCACAATATTTAATATTTAGAAGGCACATAATTCCTTGAACCATCTGACATGTATACAAACAGTATTAGATCAGTACTGTTGTTCTTTTTTATACAAAATGAAATGAAAGAAACTCTACATTGTCATTTAAAAGAAATTCTGATATCCATATTGTAACTGGAAGATATAAAGAAAAATATATATTTTTGGAAAATCATAACATATGAAAGTTTAATCCACATTAAACATGTCTACGCAACAAAACATTCCTCATTAATTTCAGAATGTACACAAGAAGTTATGGAGCTTTAAGCATTTTTCTAACAATTCAGCATAGCAAATGTCATATTTAATGTTCTTAATATGGTTGGATGATCATTAGACCAGATTTCATTATTTCTAATAACTATTCTATAAAAGGGCATATCATTTCCATATCTCTTCATCATGTCTCGCCTAACATTTTAAGCCTTTATCATTAATTCTCTCATGCCTTGTCCACTGTAATTAGAAACACACAAATCTTTGAAAATAAATTCAGATTAATATTCTTGATCAATATACAAATTATACAAACAGACGATTACAGATGTTAGTAATAACATTTAAAATACCTCAATAAACTTTGGTCGTACAAACTTTTTTTCCCCAAAAAACAGAGAAGGGTAAATTTTTTAAGGGAAAACCAGAATTGTCGCTTTGGAAACGCCCCAAATTCCCTACAAAATAACATCACAAGAGTCAGAGGTAGTTTTAAGTTCTACAAGTACTAAGATTGAAAAGTAAACAAATATCTTACAAGTTTTAAACCTCCATTATCCGTTTCTACAACTTCCCTGCGATCAGCTGATATAGTGACTTTCACTGACTAAATGCAAAAAGCTAATGAAATCCTTTGATTTCATTGGCTAAGAACAAATTTGTCGGTGAAAATCATCTACAAGTTGCTTCATGAAAATACACTCCCTAGATTAAGAAATAATTGAGAACTATTAAATGGGAACAACCGACCAATTCTGTTTTCTCTGAATCATGAATTATTGCAATATCGTAAGAACATGCGTACAACAAAATGGTATAAACTTGGCACATCCCTTTGTACAAAGTGCCACACACGGTTGATTACTTTGGCGATGTACAATATACAAAAATCAAACTTTTTAATACATTTGAACATTAAAATCAATGAAAGGTACATATTTTCCTGACATTCATGATGCATAAACCCACTTTTTGACACACAAGGAGACTGTAACTCAAAGGTTAGCAATTAAACGTACACTCGATTTTCACAAATGATTGTACATTGTAGTCTATCCAACCAATTGTAGAAAAATGTTCTACGATCATTGCTAAGCTTTGTGTTACGGGCTCCAGGGGACTGTAACATAAAGACTAGCAATTGCTTGTAGAGATAACTTTTAGGATTGATCATACAAAATCAATGCAATCAATCTTAGAAATCATCTTCCTGATCAATCATTTTGCTTCATCTTACGAGGCCCAGAGAGTCCACATATCGCATGGATGGTAGTTTGCTGGATCGTCTTCGCCCGCTTGTCATTTGTCTGTTTGGTCTCATTCCAATGAACAAGTCCCTACTTCACCTTCAACCAGTTTATCTACTAACAATTTGGTCTAATTGCCATTTAGCCTATTAACCGTTTTGTCTAATTTCCAGTTACCCTTTACACACTTCATCCAATATCCTCTTGGTCTAATACCACTTAATCTATAGGGTTTATTTATTTGGTTCATAAGTTTAAAAAAAATTGTAAGTACATGAAGTGGAAAATAGACAACTGAGCATTAGACTAAAAGAGAATTAGCCTAAGTGGGTATTAGACCAAATGCGGTGATGACCAAACTGCAATTAGACCAAGTGGGTTTAGTCCATGTGGTATTAGACTACCTGAGAAGGAGACCAACTGCTTGTAGGCCAAGTGAATATCAACCATTAGGTTTGCCTACAGGATATTTGTAATCTTGATTACTCATAAATTGACAAGTTGTTTCAATATAGGCAAAATATTGATAGGCAGTGCTGCCAACATGAACAAGAACATTTCAGTATTTTAAAAGCTGAAATTCAGTATTCCGATGAGGAAATCTGTATTTTCGAAGAAAGTCTCTTGGATAACACCTAAAACTGGAACTTGGAAATCGGTAATTTGCATGGAACCATCGGTACAAGTTGGCAGCTCTGGCTAGGTCAATGTACCGGTACCTGGATCATTTATATTCACTTATTGTATCATACGTATGCACCATTTGATACAACAATCAGCTGGTTTATCTGAAAGCAGGGCTTGTCTTACTGAGGTGTTACCAAACAAAGGTTGCAAGGGTCAGTTTCACGGAGCTGTGCTAAATTTTAACATTTTTTTGTATGGTTCTTGTATGGTTTCATTACTTTCTGGGATGCGCCGTAAATCCTGATTTCTCTTAACGTATGACCAATTATCTTTTTATCAAGAAAAATATAGTTTGCATTAGTGCTTTTTCATATGTGATAATTTTTTTTTGTTTTTGAAATAAGAATTCAAATTTTTCTACATATTTCAATTTAGCCAATACAATAATGCAGGATTGCAAATCCCTATATAATAAAATCAACATGAAATATATCGGGAATTTACAATCAGATTACATGGACATTACATACACAATTTGTACAGCAAAAACCAAATGTACTCAAATTTTAACATATAGGGAAGTTTAAACGTATTTGCATAAATCAATTTTTAATCAAATTTGCAGTTTTCTAATCCACCTGAATGGCCTTCAAATAACCTTCAAATGACCTTCAGCTTCACTATGTGACTAATACAATACTTTTTAATCGAGAAAGATGGTATTGTATTTTATTAGTAAAAGAAATAACAGCATAAAAATTACTGTGTAAATAAGCTGCGTGGAAGTTACAATACCCAAACTCTATTTTAATCCATCAAATTTGCTGTATGTTCTCAACGATAGTCTAAAGTAAGGCAGTTTGAATATCAAGCAGTGTTTCATACATACTTTACAATGAGCATCCCCCAATAAAGGCCTACTCATAGGACTACAAACCCAACACTACGAGAGAAAAAGCATTCGGTTATATGTTTCTTATCCATAAAAAAATCAACTAGCTAGTTCATGATTGAATATAAAATGGAAAATATCAAACATCAATGTACACTTTTTACATGATTTAGAAGCATTAATTTCTTATACAATATCATATTCTGTTTGATCATAGATGTACTGGCATAACCCAGATACGGATGCTAAATCTGATATACATGTAGATATCACCTGTCTTTAAGAACCTGTAATCTGGTATTTAAGACTTCATTTTTACCCCTTGTATAAGTTTTCTCACTGAAGCAAGCAAGTACATACACTTTTGAGACCCCATCTGCTAAATAATATTAATGCTTTAATGACTTGAAAGAAGTTTTCTTGGAGAGTAGGTGATTATTTCACAAAGTTCTTCATAAAGTTACGTTATAAAGACCACTCCTCAGTAAACACCTTTTGTTTAAAATGTAATTGTAAAATCTCAATAGCTAGTCAGTGACTGCTCCAGGGTTGAATGTGTTCCTTTTATAAGCTATTTGTAAAATGTTTGAAGAATCACCATTTTTCAGCAGCTTTTTCCATCTTACGAGGGTTACTGACTCTCACGCCATGATGACACTTTCTTCTCCTTCAACTTCTTTTTTGTGGAAGGACACACTTTGTATTTGGTTACAGACTATTGAAACTTGCGTCTTAAATTTCATTCAATAGACATTCCTACAAAGTAATGCACTGATGTGGAGCCTCGTTGTAAAACAGAAAAAAAAATGAAAACTGGGATGTTACTCTTTAATAGAAATGTCTGTATAAAATGTAATCGGCTTAGTATTTCAGATGATTAGAAAGAATTCAATTTGGCATTATTAAACATTAATCAACAGGTATATTAATTTTGAAAAATATACCATGAACTTTTATTTTACATTTATATTTTTTTAATAGCAGAATGGAGAATTACATATGGGGTTGTTTGAAATAAGAAGCTCATGGCAAAAATAGGGAAGTGAAAAGGGCATGGATCACAAAATGACAATGGTGAAAATCATATTGTTATTCCCAGATTGAATATTAAGACTTTTAATAACACTAAGACTGTGGAAATATAAAATGACTAGGCCTAATTCGGCTCAAATTTCATTCCACTGTTTCATCTGTTTGACATTTTGCAGCCCCGTTATATGAGTGTTTGCACGAGATAATAAGGTAGCATGATGCAGAGATCACTGAAAACCAGTTCATGAGGTACATATTTACCACATTTGTCTTTGATTTACTCACTCATAATTAGTTACTACATCATTCACTGAAATATTTCCCTGATTTCTCTTATTTATAAAGCCGTCTGAATATCACACAACGTATGCACCTACTCCACTCCCCAGCAAGCAGTCCAGCATGAGTTTCCAGAATCTAATATTAGGCACAGGCCTACTACAATCATTTTGGATTTCGAATCCCGACCAGGGCCCCGTCTTACAAAGAGTTTTAACCATATCAGTGTTAGATAAATAACATGGAAATTAGAATAATAAGTTGCTTGTTGATGGTTACAGCCAGTGGCGGACCGTGACCCGGAGGAGACAAAGCATTGGAGGGGCACAGCATTGTTCACAAGCAATACAGTGCCCCTCCAATGCTTTGCCTCCTCAGGGTCACGGTCCGCCTCTGGTTACAGCCATACTGGTGTTAGATAATCTGGAAATTACACAGAGTACAAAGATGGTTTGGGCCAAAGTGATGTCAGATGACCTGGAAATACATTGATGATTTGATATATAATGTTGAATTACCCAAGAATCACATCGACCAGAATTGCATCATTTGTTTTAGCCATACTGGGGACCATGTCATAAAGCTGTTTGTAAATTACAAATGACCTTTATGCACGCCTGGTGACCCTTTTTCTGGTAAATGATACATCCCTATGTAGCTGACTCCGCAGCTAAGAACATGTTCCAGTTGTGCGTAGAGTCGTCTGTAACTTTACAATCAATTTTATGACATACCACCGTGATGTTGGATTATCTGGGAATATGACATACTGGTGACAATAAGCTGCCCCAATCAACTAGTAGGAAGTAGAATTTAGATGGTAGTTGAGCTGAGTTTTTTAAGTTTTCTTCTCTGAGCGAGACCGGAAGCCGTTACCGGTTCTAAGGGGCCCTGTTCCGCTTGTGCTTGGTTGAGAGCTTTGAACGTAGCCTTCACTGCAGACTGCAAGATAAGAGTATGGAAAGACGTTTTATTCCAAAAAGGTGTACAAAGAATTTGTGCAACTGGTCAAAATTGAATCTGTTTGGGCCAAAAACCAGTACAACACCCCCACCCTCCCCTCCAATGTGATTAAATGGATTGATAGATGTGGCTTGCATCACAATTAATTTCCAAGTGACCATGAACGTAACTTTTAGATGCTTCGTATATTATCTTGGGTAGAAGTGTGATGCAGTATGGCTACACCACGTACATCCGACCCACTATACATGTGACAAAATGATTTGTCTCTTTTTTTTACAATTTGTATGAAAAAGTGTAATGCTCTCAAGATATCATCGCTTGAGTAGTCCATGGAGAGATGGACTCCCCGAAAGGATAGTTATCTTACGGAATTGCCCATTTAGTATCATATCAAGGACCTTGAGTGAGAAAAGGCCAATGGTCACAAAACTAGATTTATTCTGGGTGATGTACAACATCTGTCAGGCCTTGTTCTCTCTGTCATGTGATCCATTACACACGCCACGACTGGCCTTTCGTAACTGATTGCGAATTTTTTTATGGATTAAAATTTTTTCTACAAGCAATAAGAGAGCCACAACTGATCTAATATGACTTGATGCAATCTGGACCCCATCTTACAAAGAGTTACGATTGATCTCATCACTCTCAATTCTATGGAAATCCATCATTGTCATAATATATTCTACAGGAATTTTCAAGAAAACAATGTGTGAATATACATATTAAGAAAATATTTCAAACAAACATGAATGATAGATGCTGACGTTAATGGCTTTCCGTGGTTGTGGTTGATCAGATCAATCTCAACTCTTTGTAAGACTGGGCCCTGATGTACAAAGAGTTACGTCTGATCCGATAAATCGCAACTATGGACGGCCATCAACGACAACATCTATTATGCATGTTTGTTCAAAGTATTTCCTAGCGGTGATGTATATTCATGCATTCATTGTTTTCTTGAAAATTCACTGCGCTTCTCTTTGCATAAAAAGGACATTGGGCAAATTTTTTGTAGAACAAAAATTATGACACTGATGGATTTCCATAGAGTTACGATTGATCGGATCAATCGTAACTCTTTGTACAACAGGGCCCTGATAATGACCTGATACCATCACTACGATTACTCCACGATTGAGACCACAGTTTTAATTGTGGTGTGAATCATGACAGTGGGGAACTAGTTATTACTAACAATGGTGTATAAATTACCTTGACTAAAGTTGATTCTGGTGGTTTGAGTTTGAGTTCTGAGAGTAGATCAATCCTCTGAAACCATGTATGTTGTAATACTTGTTTGGTGCTAGGTCTCTGGAATGGATCCACATGAAGCATCCTTGAGATCAGGTCCTACAACAAGGTCAGGATAAATAGAGTTATTGAATTGAAATTGAAAATAAAATTGAAACTGAATATAAAAGGGAACTTGAAATTACGAATGAAATTGAAATTGAATTAATATTGAAATCAAAATTGAAAATGTTACAGAGAATTGAAAGAAAAAATAAAATTGAAATTGGAAACAAGAGAAATTGAAAATGAAAAAGAAAAAGAAAGTGAGACAGAGATTGAAAATAGATATTTATACTGAAATTGAGAATAAATACATGAATTGAAGATATTTATACTGAAATTGAGAATAAATACATGAATTGAAACAGAAAAGAATTTGAAGTTGGAAATGAAAAGAAATTGAAAATAAAAAGGAAATTGAAACTTCAATTGAAAAGAAAAGAGAAATGAAACTGAAATCTCAAATTGCAACTGAAATTGAAAGTAAGACTGAAAACTGACAAAAGAAATTAAAACAAAATTTAAATTGCAAGTGAACTTGAAAATTGAATTGATAAACTGAAAAATCAATTTCCATAGTTCGGACTGATCAGATCAATCGCGTCTCTTTGTGAGACAGGGCCCTTATTTCTCCTTACCTTAGCTCTATCTGAGATGTTGTCCCAGTTTCCACCATCCATAGTGAGGTATTTACCTTCCTGTATCCTGGCTAGTATTACCTTACTTGAGTCATCAGGCTTATGTACAAATGGTGTGAACCTGACATGACAAGAGTAAAAAAAAAGCCTCAACAGTTAAATGTAGAGACGAGCATCCCTAGCCAACTTATCAATCTTTTTTATTTCATTGTTATATCAACTAAAATTCCTTGCAACATGACTGAAATAAATGCCAGTTGTAATGAATTCAAAATGAATTTGTACAAAATCCAATAACTTGAGTACCCAAGTGTCTGTATAGTATTTAATTAATAAAAAGAAAATATGTGCCAAATGATTCTGGAAGAAATTGTGTAATTACCGAGATATTAGCAAATAAGCATGGTATTCCAATCGGATGTTGGGTAAAGCAATAACAATACTCTGTCCCACGTGTATCAATCTGTGTTGGAGATCTTCACAGTTTTTCAGCTTAGATTTCATGATTTTACAAAGTTCAGTTTATGCAACTGTACCAGATCTACATGTATTCTCTGGTAGAGTGACAATCAACCTTGGTTTACAGATTTTCTCATGGAATCAGTGTCTACTCAACCACTTTCATTTATCTTTCAGCCTTAAAATCTCTGTTTTCACATCCAAACTCATAGATTGTTTGTTAACTAGTAAAAACATACCCTTTTACTCATTACCTCTATCTATTCTGAATACATTGAAATTAAAATGAATAATGTAGCATGAAAGAAAAATATCAATATGCCAAATTAGAGAGCAAAAGATGATCAAATAATCCTCAAAATTATTTCACTGAAATAATATTGCTGAGAACATACCCTGCTAACATAGTATAGAGTATTACACCTAAACTCCAGATATCGCACGCTGCATCGTAACCTTGCTTCTTCAGCACCTGATATAGCATCAAAAAGATCATACGGGTAATAAAAGTGAAATTTGAAATTTGTGTCATATTTCAGGATAATATTACAGAAACAAGGTCAACTGATAAAAGATTGCTATTCAAATAGAATTCTCATCATATCATGGGGATGGGTGATTTCAAGTTCAGTGTTGACCTATTGGTGTTGGTGTTAGGTCAATTTTTACACGAGTATAACACAAAACATAACATTAAGATGGTCCTGAAAAGTCACTCACTAGTTGTTGAGATGTCAATAATGTGATCTGGATCAGTTTTACAAACTCAGAATAGATTTTGGAGCTAGGGGAAGCAATCCAAATTCCAACACTAACACCAACACCAGACTTGAAATCACCCAATTATGCAGCTTAGTTTGTGTTTGTTCCCATACATTATATGTTTGTGCATTATCAGTTTCAAAACTCACTCTACAGGTTATCGCTTTTCAGTTTTGAAGGAATCTTTTTTACTTTAGTACCAATGCAAACATTCTTGAGACTGTAAACATTGAAACCCACGATTCTAGGGTATAGAATGGTTGCTTGAACAAAGCAATAAAACTTAAAGGGCAAGTCCACCCCAAAAATAGGTGATTCAAATAAAAAGAGAAAAATCCAACAAGCATAACACTGAAAATGTCATCAAGATCGGATGTAAAGTAATAAAGTTATGGCATTTTAAGGTTTTGCTTAATTTCACAAACAGTTATATCCACATCCTTGTCGGTATGCAAATGAGAAGACTCACTCACTATTTCTTTTTTATTTCATTATGTGAAATATGAAATATTCCCATTTTCTCCGTGTTCGTGTGAAAGGGCAATTAATTCCTCCCTGAACATGTGCAATTATCATTGTTTAATACAAATAATATGGTTCAGTCAAGTACGTCCTTATTGTCAAATCTATAAACAAGTGGAATGCCTCTGGCCGTCTCACCTGCATCACGCGGTTCAATATAGCAGCAGTGCTGACTTTGAATACTACTCTAACTCGCACAAGATGTTCAGTGATACATGGTTACTCTTATGTCCACTTTTTATGAACTAGACCAATAAACTTACAGAGATTCACAAAAAAAACCCAACATGGCCAAAGTTCATTGACCTTACATGACCTTTGACCTTGATCATGTGACCTGAAACTCAAACAGGATATTCAGTGATACTTGATTACTCTTATGTACAAGTTTCATGAATCAGATCCATAAACTTTCAAAGTTATGATGGTAATTCAACAGATACACCCAATTCGGCCAAAGTTCATTGACCTTTGACCTTGGTCATGTGACCTGAAACGTGCACAGGATGTTCAGTGATACTTGATTACTCTAATGTCCAAGTTTAATGAACTAGACCAATAAACTATCAAAGTTATGATGGTAATTCAACAGATACCCCTGATTCGGCCAAAGTTCATTGACCCTAAATGACCTTTGACCTTAATCATGAGACCTGAAACTTGCACAAAATTTTCAGTGATGCTTGATGACTATTATGTCCAAGTTTCATGAATCAGATCCATTAACTTTCAAAGTTATGATGGGAATTCAACAGATATCCCCAGTTCGGCCAAAGTTCATTGACCCTAAATGACCTTTGACCTTGGTCATGTGACGTGAAACTCATGCAGGATGTTCAGTGATACTTGATTAACCTTATGTCCAAGTTTCATGAACTAGGTCCATATATTTTCTAAGTTATGATGACATTTCAAAAACTTAACCACAGGTTAAGATTTCGATGTTGATTCCTCCAACATGGTCTAAGTTCATTGACCCTAAATGACCTTTGACCTTGGTCATGTGACATGAAACTCTAATAGGATGTTCAGTAATACTTGATTAACCTTATGGCCAAGTTTCATGAACTAGGTCCATATACTTTCTAAGTTATGATGTCATTTCAAAAACTTAACCTCAGGTTAAGATTTGATGTTGACGCCGCCGCCGCCGCCGCCGTCGCCGCCGCCGTCGGAAAAGCGGCGCCTATAGTCTCACTTTGCTTCGCAGGTGAGACAAAAATGAAATATTTTATAATTCAAACAATACAAAACTGAAGAAAAAGTGACATCATCGACTGTCTCATTTGCATGTCACCGAGTTGTGCATATCACTGCTTTGTGAAAAATAGGTTAAACTTTAAAATGTCATAGCTTTCTTATTTTACATCCGATTTTGATGAAATTTTCAGCATAATGCTTGTTTGATTTTTCTCTATTTATTCAAATCAACATTTTTCTAAGGTGGACTTGACCTTTAAGTGATCTTTAATAGGTTTGAATACACAGCGGGGGCATTTCATGAAACAAATAGCGATTTTTCACCATCAAATGTTATAAGCTACTGAAATTCTTTCATCCGATTGGCTCAGATCAAATTAGTCAGTGAAAATCACTTACAAGATGCTCCATGAAACATTCGATTCAAAACTTATTTCTTTGCAATTTCTAGACTAAAAACACAATAGTATTTCATGAAGAGTTTAAATCACCAACAAAATATACCGTAATAAGCAACTGAAATATCCTTGTCTCTGATTGGCTAAAATCAAATTAGTCAGTGAAAATAAAAGACAACACTTCATGATACACACCCTAGATGATTACTATAAGACCCTTGAGGCTCCTATAAAAACTACACTCACCTCCGGAGCTACAAAGTTGGCTGTGTAACACGGTGTCATCAGCATACCATTGTCAGCTCTCATTTGTTTAGCAAAGCCAAAGTCAGCTATCCTCAATGAGCTGGGTGAGTAGTTCTCGTCAGCATATAAGATATTACTAGGCTTTAAATCACGATGTACAACCTAGAAAAAACAATGGAATGTTTTATTCAAAATATGCAAAAATATTATTACCTTTAGTATATTATAAATAAATTGAACTAAATTGAAATGATTTATGCTTCATCATCATTATCAGCTCTCGTTTGTCTAGCAAAGCAAAAATCAACTATGTATAACCTAGGAAAACAACAAAATGTTATGTGCAAGATATTATTGGGCTTTGAAAAACAATGAACAACCTGGGGGAAAAAAATTGAACATTTGTTACACCAATACAGATGAAGTCTTATTTACCTATTTTTGCAGGAGTTTCTGCATTTATTGTATAATTAAAATAAATTTATAACACAGAATATTTTCATTACAGATCGAGCATGCGATCTTAACCACATAGGAGTAATGCCGAAAATTTGTTCACAAATTAGAATATGATATAACAAAATACATTTCCATGAGACAATTTTATAATACAGCAGATATAACAGAATTCAGACGTAGGCAAAATATTGTGAGTACAAGGTATAATAATAAGATTTTTTTAAATGTAAATATAAGCAATAATGCTTGAGCCATAGCACAGGGTTATAATGAAACTTACCCTTTGTTGATGAAGGAAATCAACCGTCTTTGTGACCGTTAACATGATCTCACATGCTTCCCGCTCTGATAGAAACTTCTGCTTGAGCAACCTGTCTAAGAGCTCTCCACCTCGCATTAACTCCATTACCATGTACACATTTTTACCATCATCGAATACCTAAGAAATGGACAAAGAAACATCTTTTAATAAATGCACTTATTACTAAAGACTACTAGAGGTTGTTTGACTATTAAACAGCAGGAGCATGAATAGTTGTGTTCTCAGACAATATCATATTTAGTGACTTATTATATCAACAGAAACTACCTGAAATAAAAACAACAAACAATGAAACCACGTTTAACTAGCAAAAGTAATCTTTTTTTCAAAGTGATGATTAACTCTGGTAGGAAACACAAGTACCAGCTATGCTACATGTAATCAATGAACATATGACCTTTATTGTCGCCTCATCCACTTCTCTCTGTGTCTCTATTCTCTCTCCTCTCTTGACTTTTATAGAGATCATGCCATTCTACAATTGTCAAACCCTGACATCTCTCACTGATCATTTAAGCCTCTCACTTTCAATGTCTGCAAACTGTCCAGCTAAAATTATCCTTCCATTTAATATTTTTCCGGTCCTCAATGCAAAGCTAGAAACAACTTACATCTCTCAATGTAATAATGTTGCTATGGTGACCGTATCTAAGTAAGATTTCGATCTCCTCCCTGATGTCCTTGGCATTCTTTTCAATGATCTTTACTGCATAGTCCTGTCCAGTGGCTTTGTGCGTACACCTCTTACACACTGAGTAGGAACCTAGACCAATATCCTGCAAGAAAACATATTGGTCCATATTTTGAAGAACAGTTTAACCCTAATTCTCCCGGGGGGGGGGGGGGGCACAATGGCCCCCTCTTGACAATTTTCGTGATATATCTGCTGCGCAAAATTTTTCACCTCGCCGCACGCTGACTTTTTACTTTCAAGTCTCGCGCAAATTTTGAGACCAAATTTGTGACGCCATGGTACGCGGTTACGACACTACGCAACATTATGTAAGTGCATGTCATACCCCAAATTGCTCATAAACGTGATTTCATGTACAAATCCAATGCAAATTGTGTATTAGCCAAAATTCATAAATGTATCATTATTTCTACTTTTACTGATTAAACTTAATTAATTTTGCCTTGTTTATGATCAGAATTAAGTCTTGAATGATTTCCATCGAAAAAACAATAACAAAACAACAAAATACATAACAAATCGGTCTTGGTACCAGAATTCTTCTCATTCACAATTGTTAGGAATACTTTAAAGAATATTGTCACCAAAAAATAGCATTCTATGAGCTTTTTTTAGTGAATCAGAGCAAAAAGTATGATTTCATGAATAAATAAGCAAAATTAATTCATATAAAATAAAAAGATATGAATTCAGTGAAATTTACCAATGCAACTGCGTAGATTACGTCATTTTCTACCATCATGCAAATTTTCGTTGTGACTGCGCAATCCGCGGCTGAGATCTTAAGGGGGGCATATTTATTATTTCTTATGTTTCTATTTTGTTTCATTTTGCTTTAATAATGAAAAAAAAATACTTCAGATATTATACAGATATCATTCCCAGACAATTATGGACAATTCAAGTGTGTCAAGTGAGCTAATAAATTGGATCTGTTAGGGAATGTGCCCCAATTAGCTTTCCATAGTTAAGCCACAACTTTAAACCAGGGTTTAATTTAAACCCAAGTTCAGAATCCAAGCCTACCGGTATATGTACTGACGAAATTAACCTCTGCTGTTGAGAGGTCAGTATCACAATTGGCTATCCATATTTAAACCACAACTTTAGATAATCATAGAAGTACAAAACAAGACAGGAAATTAAGGAAATAACTGTTTCTGTTTGTGGTAACTCCCGTAGGAACTCGGCAGGACAGCATTTTTTGTTGGTAAACGCCAAGCTGGTATATAACCAATTACCTTGGAAACATTTTCCGTCTAGGTTAATCAGTCATAGCGGCTGACGTAATAGACAACAGATATCACTCTTGGGCCTTTTTATCAAAGTGGAGACAATGGCAGAGTTGGGATTCGAACTCACAACCTTGCGATTATGAGTCCAATGCTCTAACCACTGGACCACACCTGCAGTAACTGATATATTGATCTAAGTCAATCTTTAGTAGCAGAGTGTCATACAAGGCATCTATGGAATGCCAACTGTATTTGACCATTACATGCAATAATACTAATGTTAACTCATTTCATAAGTTTCTCATTAAATTTAAGAATCACTTACCTCTTGTAAGTCATACTCATCGAGGATAGAGGAAATACGAGCATGCTTGATTGCGATCTGAAAAAAAAGGGGAAAGACTGAAAAGTTTACACCCATACCACAGTAAAATATGCATGATTCTCATTGCTAAAATCACAAAAGTAGCAGTTTTTTAGAAATACAGATAGCTCCCCCCCCCCTTTCTCGGGTCCAATTTCATACAGGGCTCAGCAACCAATCGCAATAAAGGATTCCATAGTAGTTACAATAATGACAATTATATTTAAGTCTTTAAGTATTTAAGTCATTAAATGGGTCCTGATTCAGGTAAATTGCCAATTCGTCCACTCCCCACATGGTTTACCTTCATTTAGTCTAATGCCATTCCGTCCATCAACATTTAGTCTTACAACCATTTGGTCCAATCATCACTTCGTCTAATCACCAGTTCATCTATGACCATTTTGTCTCAAAACCAGTTGGTCTTATATCCATTTTATTTTCATTTATTTCACCCAAATAACTCTTAAAGTGATTGGTTAACCTTGGTTTGACTTTTAAAAAATCTGAGCTAGAAGGTCACACTTGTCACCTGTGTCTGTGATATGTTCCAAAAATGAAGCCCAGAAAAAATTGTGTTCGAAAATGATTATTTAGTGCTTCAAAAATTGAAATATAAAGTGACCAGAAACACCACCTCAATTTCATCCCATACACTTGTGTACTATTTAGGTGTCTATAAGATGCCTATTTACAAAATTGGGGTTTGCCTTGTAGTTTTAGCTTTTCATTCTCAATAATGATTGTCTTCAGGGTTTATTAGTTCTAATTCATGCACTTTCGTACACGTTTCATCTTGGTTTGAGAATTTTCTAAATCGGCTGCTCACAAAGTTAAACAATACCTTTAAGCCAATTAGATCAAAAGGTACATGGACGAAATGGCTATTGGACCAACTGGCTATTAGACGAAATGGTGAGTGGACAAAATGGCAATCAGACACTGTGGATATTGGACGAACTGATGATAGACCGTAAGACAGTAGACGAGAGTGCAATTGGACGAATTGGCAGTAGACCAACTGAAAATGGCCCGATACATATCTCTCCATGATACACATGTCTCCACGATTACTATGGTTGCTGTAGATACACTGAAACAAGACACTCATACCTGTTCTTTGGGTGACTGTGCATGGGAGTTATTAGAAGCGGCTTCCTTCTGTGCCTCTTCTAATAAAGTTGGATCAATGTAGCTGAATCCTCGGAACAACTGATGCGCTCCGGCACTGGGAGGTACTGCGGGTGAGTCTGGACAGAGAAACCAAAAAAAAGGTCAAAGAATTAGGGTGATTCAGCATGACTGTTAAAACTATAATTACAATATGCTATATGAACTATATAGAGGTTCAAAAGCAAGTTTGAATGTAGGGAGATGGAGCCATAAAAGGTCATCAAAATGAATGTAGATAAAGCCATTTTGTGCAGACCAAAATCCAAGTATATGCGACTATGTGTGCGCACTGTAATTGGGAGTGTGGTTGGTGCCAAATTTGAAAATCACTTAGAATTTGCAATGACGGAATGAAAACACTAAAAAATGTGTTAAAAAGATGACAAATAGCTAAATGAAACTAGACAGAATCTTTTGAGTTCTTTTGAGAAAAAAGACAAATTTTATACAACCAAATGGAGACCAAGAATGAGATCCAACTCTCACGTGCGCACCCTGAATCAGAGTGAACTTTTCTACAGTCAAACCTGTCTTCAGTAACCACCAAAACTTTAGTGGCCACCAAAACTGTCTAACATTTGAAAGGAAAATCAGTTACAGAACCTGTCTATAAGGGCCATCTATCTACAACATGCACCTGTCCATTTCCCTATGGTGGCCTTATAAACAGGTTTTTGAATATACTACTGGACATTTTTATAATATTTTTATTTTACTCCTGTATATTCCTAACATTGTAATTACAGTCAAACTTGTCTTATCGGACACCTGTCTTTAGTGGCCACCATAATTGTCTGCCATTTGAAAAAATAATATGTTAAAGAGCCTGTCCATAAAGGCCATTTTTTCTGTATCCCTTGGGTGGTCGCAACAGACAGGTTTGACTGCATTTTCAGTCAAGTAACGAAGACTATTACCGTGTTTACACGCTGCATCGGCTCACAGTGAAAAACCGAGAGCCAATGCAGAATGGGCTCTCAGGTTATCGTGCATCGCTTTGTCACAGCTCCCGGGGCAACAACGCAAATCAGTGGATTCTTTCAATAAGCTAATTGCCGATGCAGACTCGGCTTCGTGTTTACACTTAGAAAAATTGCCGTGTCTGCACCGGCTGGCGGTTCTGATCCATATATTTTAGCAGTGCAAAATTGCCGTGTCTGCACCTGGAGCCGATGCAAGTTAATCGTGTTCACACGTATAAAAAAAATTTGATTCTGCATCAGCTCTCGATTCTGCACCGTGAGCCAATGCAGCGTGTAAACACGATAAATAAGTGGTATCTTACCTCGAGGTGTACGTGATGTGAACTCTGTATCAAAATAATGTACTATATCACTGGTAGGTATCACAGGTCTGAACGGCGGCATCTGATCTCGCCTTTTCAGTTTCTATGGCAACAAAAGGTCAAAAGGTCAAAAGGTACAAGCAGTAAGTAGAAGCCAATCAGAGTTATGACAGATAATCAAGTCACAATGAACATAAAAATAAAAAAGCAAACAATGGAAAATCCCTCAGTCATAACCCTCTTCCGATATTATCGCAGAGATCGCCATTAATTACCAGTGGTAGATCATACATAATAATGCTTCTTCATTGCGAGTGTTCCTTGATCGTAATATTTCATCACAACACAAGTGTTATGGATAACAAGTTGGAATAATGTCTGAATGACAGTATTATCCACCACTGCTTATACTGGATGGAGCTTGGATTGATTAGACAGTGTGCTATTATTTGAATTGTGACTTTTCCTATTTCAACATGGAAAATTCCTATTGTGAATTATGACACGATATACCTCACAATGCGGCTGATCAAAATATGTTGCCCATTGCGAGTGGTCAGAGTAATAATAATAATAAGCATTTATATAGCGCCATCTATCTAGAAGTATTCTATTCCGAGGCGCGTTGTTATCATTATTATTACCCCGGCTTTAGCTTGAGCTGCTTCTCAGCGCTCATGCATTCAAGGAATTAATCCTGCCGGGTACCCATTCACCTCACCTGCGTCGAGTGCAGCACAGTGTGGATAAATTTCTTGCTGAAGGAAATTACGCCATGGCTGGGATTTGAACCCAGGACCCTCTGTTTCAAAGTCAGAAGACTTATCCACTGGGCCACAATGCTCCACAGTATCACTGAACTCAGTATCACTGAACTCAGTATCACTGAGAGTATAGGAACAAAATATTACTGATTACTACTAGTGATGCGCTATCCATTATTGAGTGGTGATACTGTCTGAACGACATGTTACTTATCACCACTGATGATTGATAGCTCTATCCATCGTGAGTGGTGATATCGTCTGAATGACAAGTCACTGATCATCATGCAACTTTTCCTGAAAACTTACCTCCCAGTCAATGTTTGAGAAGAAGTCGTGTTTCTTGATGTCATTGACACCGTTAGGACCAGCCCCAAGTCTGTTCTGAGGGTTCCTCTTGAACAACATCCGAAGAAGACTCTGAGCTTCTGGGCTAAGGAACTGAGGCATCCCAAGCTTGGCTCTGATATAACAACAAGGACAGCAATTGTAAAATATTTGTAGAAAAATCAGTGTTTTTACATGGTGTATCAATCTAGATGATCAAAATTAATTATATATAATAATAATGCTTAGCATTTATAGGGTGCAATTTATCCAGTTGTATATTAAAAAGCAGGTAATAATTTCATTTTCCTAAAAAGTGCTCTTTTGCATTTATCTTACAAATATATGGAGTGGGTATGAAGAAGACACAAAGATAATATCCTGAAATTTTGAACCCAGTCCAGGGTCGGAACAGGTTTTATATCAAATAGAAAACCAAGCAGATCTTATTTTGATCGGGTAACCGATCAAACTACTTTTCATATAAAATGGCAAACTTTATCATGTAAAAGACATTTTCATTTCATACCTTCCACATCGTAACTGTTTAGGGCATACACATTCAATGAATCTAGTAATGAATTGGAAGAGTGAAGGCCACATTTTGGGAATTTACCAAAGTTAAATTCAGGCTATAAATTTGAGGTTATTCTGAATTATATCACATGACTTAGGCTAAAATGGCAATAGACATGTATCAAAGCTAATGTATTCTGCCATGTTGAAGAGCTTATTCACTTACTTGAGAATGAGTGCCATTGTTTCTTTTCTATGTTGTCCTTGAAACGGCAGGGCTCCTGTCAACATTTCATACTGTATACAAAATAAAGGACAAGCTTCATTAGATTGCATGAAGAGGCTGGAAATATTCTTAACAGAATATGAACAGAAAACGTTAAAGTTTCTACACATAATCTACCACTAGGGACTGGAAAATCTGGTAGTCTCTATGTGGTGGCCATGTACTGATAGCCGACTACATATTGAATTAAAACTGCCCTCTGCTCCCATCCCCCCTAAAAGTATTTAAAGCTATAAAAAAAGGTATTGGCAAGGGTCTGTACTCAGCTTTAAGATTTCATTGTCACTTTCTTTAAAAAAACGATATCATCTTTATAGCTTCAATCAGCACTATAATATCAAATGGCAAAATCAGGCTTATAAATTAAGGCTCAAATAAAGGTTTTCAATAACTCCGGACTTTACTTTGCTTTGGCACCAGTGAGGGGATCAAACCTTAAAGAGTTATGCTATATATAAGGTGAGTGACACATTAGGGACTCAAACTTGTACTAGAACTACTAGAACAGCATTTAGATATGACCCGAGGTGTATTCTAACGTTAGGGTCCATTTTTAATGTCGTTTTGATGATCTTGGGCAGCGAAATTGTCTTGGAGTTTCCACAAGGCTTTGATAAAGTGCTCTTCCAATAAAGTCCAATCTAAGAGAGGGAAAGCCCAACTATTTCATAATATTGTTTGTTAAATTATGCAGATCAAGCACAAATTCTGTATACTTTGGGCAATTCCATAAAATATGTATGTCTGATCCCTATATGTAGGGGCTTCCTGAATTGATTTTCTGTTTTCTAGTTCATTTTGAATGATTACATTGATCTCAAAATATCATGACTTGGACAATTTGTGACTGGAGGTAAGCAAGGAGAGATATAGGGGTGGCTGTACAAACAGATTGATTCTTTTTGGAATTGCCCCTAAACAAGACTATTTATCTTAGGTAGTAGATCTTACTGACCATTAGAACACCAAAAGACCACCAGTCAGCTGCCGTCGTGTGACCCCTCCTATTAACTACTTCTGGTGCCATGTATTCCACGGTACCACAGAATGAGTAGGTCTTGCCATCGACCGATTCCTTGCTGAGACCGAAGTCTGTCAGCTTGATGTGACCAGAATCATCAAGGAGAATGCTGAAAGACACAAGGAACAAAAGATGACATGGTTTAATTCATCATCAATTTTTCTTCAGAATTTTTTTGTTACTCCTACATTTCTTCTTTTACGCTTTCTACTCCTTCTTCCTGCTTTCCCCTTTACCTTTATAATCCAACTCCTCTTTTAATCATTATCTTTCCTCCCCTTTAAACTCTTCTTAATGCTGGCGTGTGAGTGGTCACAAATAGCTAGGTCTGATAAAAGCTGAAGTGTTGAAAAAGTCAGAAAGAGAAAAAGCTCCCATGCTGTTTGTACAGAGGAAAGCCCAAAATAAGCTGAAATTAAGCTGAAAAAAAAATCTGAAATCAGCTGAAAATCTTAACTCTCACACCCCTGTTATTGTTCACCTGCTCCTCCATCTCTTCGTTTTCTTCTTCTTCTCCCTTTTCATCCCCTTCCATCCCTCTTCTTCCTCCCCTCCTCTTCTTCATCTTCCTCCTCCTTCATCCTTCTCTTTCTCTCCTCCTCTTCATCTTCTCCTTCCACCTCTTCTTCCTCCCCTTCCTCTCTCCTCCACTTCGCTATCCTCCCCTTCCTCTCTCCTCCACTTCTCTCTCCTCCTCAACTTCTTCCCATTCTCTTCCTCCTCATCTCCCTCTCTTTATTTTCTCTTCATCCTTGCATTGTCTCCTCTTCCTCCACCTCCTCGTTTTTCCCTTCCTCCTCTTTCTCTTCTGCTTTTCTAAATGCTCTTGATTGACAGAACGCATGATGGTAAAAAGCAATATAAATGTCATCTTCCTGATTGCCAATTGCAAAAAGCAAGTTGGTTACGCTACACTTGCAGCTATCGCTTTACTAACTACATGTACTTACTTTTCTGGTTTGAGATCTCTGTAGATGATACCCAGCGAGTGTAGGTGGTCTAGAGCTAATGCTAACTCGGCCAAATAGAACTTCACGTCTTCCTCTGTAAACATCACCTAAACAATAACGAAGTCAAGAATTCAATACTAATTAATAATTATACTTGCTTATATAGCGCTTAACACTTACTTTGTCAGAAGTCTCTAAGCGCTCTACAGTATATGCAGCATAATTACCCTGGCTTTAGCAGTGCAGCTGTTACGCGCACTGCGTAAAAACTTCATGTAAAAACATGAAGTTGACAGGTTTTAATTGGAACAAGCTACATGCAGAACATATTCAAGCAATCTATATTGTGTACGAAATAGATCTACATGGATATGATTCCCAACTAACAACTTCACCAGATGGCATCCACCCCCCCCCCCGACATCTTTCCAGGCGGACCCCTCCCTCAAAGACAACTACCCAATCCCTGTGGGAGGTCTCTTATGACAAGTTATAGTGATAATCACCAGACTGTTTGATTTATTTATAAACAGCATGAACCAATTCCACTTCCAAAGAAATTACTACATGCAAAAAGACAATATCATGCTACTATTATTCTAGACTGAGTAGCATTTCAAGAAAGATGTCAGCACTGACAGAATGACATTCTTTGCGAAATTGCTGAATAACTTACTTCTTTTGAAAGCCTTGTGAATAAGTCTCCTCCTTTCAAGAAATCAAGAATGAGATACAATTTACCCTCAGTCTGGAATGCTGTAATAATAAAAGAAACAAACAAAAAGGTTAATGGAAATTCATCTTTCTTACCCAAATATGAAATGCAGAAAAAATCATATCAAATCTTTATACAAAATTATACCAATCTCAACTACATACTACCAATGACAATATCATCTAGATTGCATACCTACATGAGTGCACGTATTCAAACTTTTGTTTTATATGGGCAATTCCATAAAATATGTTTGTCTGACCCCCTATATGTGGGATCTTCAAATAAAAAATCTGTCTGTGAATTCTTGTTCTTTTGACAGTCTGTAATGCTGTCAAGGGACCATGACTTGGTCGGTTTATGAAGTGAAGCAAGAATTGAGAAATATGGACGTATGAAAAGGTTATTTTACGGAATTGCCCATACGCAAAAAAATAATGGATTTGTAATTTATCAGCATTTTTTATGAATCATCAGGCTCTTGTCCATATCATGTCTCTTGGGTGAATAAACATGTGTGAAACAGAATGCCTTCTGATATCGATATCATTACAGGTGCGTTGGCTCAGTTGGTACAGTGTCCATCTCGCAACCTGGAGGTCAGGAGTTCAAGTCCTGGCCGCGTCAGACCAAAAGACGTCAAAAATTGGGAGCTACTGCTACCCTGTTTGACTTTCAACAATATAAATGATAGAGCTACGACGATCTGGAGCTGCACAGTGGCTGCCGGGCCCACGATAAATTGGGCAAAATTAATTTTCTTAGTATATCTATTTCAGATTTGTATTTCTAAAATAAAATAGGGATTTTCATTTTTTTTCATAATCATCCATTTGAAAATTGCAAGTTTTTTTGTTTTTTGTTTTTACATTGCCCCTATATTTTAAATTGCATCTTTGTAAAAAATGTGTTTTCTCATGTCATCAAATAAATTTGATGAACCTGTTCTATAACATGAACAGCTCTTGATAGTTGATTCCTACTTGACCGGTTCTATGACAATTGCTCCAGCGGTAATTACTCCGTTAAAAAATTCCACACACCACTCGAATGACTTTAAACTTCAACCATATATCTAGCACTATAGCCAACCAATAATTGACCACACATTTTCAGTTCATGATTTCAAAACACTTTTATAAAGAGTCAAAAGATAACGATTTTTCTTTTTAAATAAAGTGCATACATAGAGCTACGGAATGTACAAATTCATCCTGTGAAAACATATAATTGACAAAAGTACACCACAATTTCTAAAAAGTACAAAGACCACATGTAGGTACTTCATAAATACAGTCATTTTTTAAGTTACATGTATCTGACACATTACTGTTAAATATGCACACAAGCAATATACCCACATATGTTGCCTTAAAAAAATACTTTTACTATAAGGGTACTTGAATTGATTTATTTCCTGAAACGGTATTTCGAGCAGTATATGATACATCATCACTCATTGACATTCGTAGACTATCAACTGATAGGAAATTTGACTGCAATGATGAGTGATTGAAGTTCAGTATTGACATCTGGGTGTTGTGCCATTTTTTTTCATTATTTTTACACTAGACACAGCTAGTCTTCAGATTGAAACTGCACAGATCACATCAGCATTGACTTCTTGTTGATTTGAATAAACAGAGAAAGATCAAACAAGTGCACACTAAGATTAATAGTTTATGGCGATGTGGGACATGTTGTTTTGAGCAGAATTCTGTTTAAAATAAATAACCATGAGACTAGCATTTTCAATCATGATAAACCGGTATGATTTTTTTTCTCCAGGTTAAAAACTTTAAAAACATGATTCTGGAGGAATTATCCATCACAACATTGTCCACCGGTTTTCACATCAACATCCTGTGGCAGTACAGGTGGACCGCGATCTATTAAACATTTTTTTTTTCATTGGCACTCGACCACACTGATGCTTGATCATTGAATCGGGATGCCATTCTCATCCAAATAATATCACCCTTCCTATTGTAATATGTGTACATGACGTAGTACCTGCCAGATCTAGAAAATATCCATACGTTACAAGAACTTGTTCACACCTTAAAATTTCTTATGATTTATTTTGTGTATTCACACAGGCCTATCAAAATCAAATAAAGTTATAAACCCATGGCTGTACACAGCATAGGACACAGTTGGACAGTTGCCCCCCCCCCCACGGAAATTCTGAAAACTTTAAATATTTAACTGAAATCTTTTACAAAATTCACCTTAAGTAGGCAAAAAAATTTTAAATTTCATCTCAGGAAATGCAGAAGTGCCCAACACAAGCTCGGTTGCTTTGCTCCCTCACTTGTGAGTTATAAAAAATTGCTTACTAAATGCGTCTTGCCCCCTCAAGAAAAACATTTATGCATGCAGCCATATACATGTACGAACCTGCAACAAGACTCTCACGTTCCTACATGCTTTTCATAGTAAATGATGAACATTCACAGTGAACTTGGACTTGGACAAAATTTCCAGTTATCAAGATTTTGAAAAGTACAAACTTATTAGCAGGTATCTGTTTCAGGGTCATTATGTACTCAGTCACTTGGCTCATTAGTGGATCCAGGTCGGGGAACATACAACCCGTGCCCCCCCCCCCCTTCGAGAGCCATAACAAATATTTGTTAGGGGAATATGTCGTGCATATACAAATGAGGACCCTTTTTTTTTGCTTGATAAATTTTTACTGACATAAATTACCATTAATAAGGAGTAAAGAATTTGGGGAGAGAGGCTTGATATTTTTTTCAGGACAAAAATCCCCACCCCTCCCCTGGAAAAATCCTGGATCCTCACCAGACTTGGCTTCCATACTGATGGCATTTTATTTTGATGTAATACTTTTAGAAGTATGGCAGGTGTAAGAGGACCCCTTATAAAGGTACAATAGAATCAACTTGACAAGGAATGCTCTTGGGAGCTTTCATAGATAGAGAAGATGTCTTCTCCAATCCAACTCAATTAGTAGGCACCTTCTGATATCTTCACATGACAGAGCCAAAGATAGACAAGAGAGGGCGAGGGAGAGAGAGAGTAGGGTGAGAAGAAAAGATACAAATACAAAAAGAAACTTAAATTCAGAGAAACAATCCCATTCAAGGTTTGCATTCGGCACCACAGAACTGGGGGTGGCTTCATCCCCTAGCCCCCCACTATTTTCAGCAACCATTTACATGTATAAAAACATTGAAATGAACATCAAATATGATTTATGTGTATTCAGCCCCTCCCCCCCCCCCAAAAAAAAGGAAACATATACAAAAATATGAAAGTGGCCATCAAAATTTTGATTTATGCATGTTGAAAACTCCCCCCCCCCATTCAAATTTATTCAGCAGCCCCCATGCACACATTATTCAAGTCACATGTTAAAGAGTCACATGCAAAGTATATACAGACAGCAGTGAAAACAGATAAACGGACAAAGGAAAAAGAGGCAAAGAGACAGATAAAAGAAAGACAATCCAATTATTCATATTGGATATTTAAAGACTATATAAATATTGTAGGTTAGTCATAAACAGTTAAAACAGAGCAATTGGTGACCAAATATGGAATACTGTAATGTGTCCACTGCTGTCACTTCATTCATACTGCTGATCCAAAAAAAAAGTGAAATTGTAAAATCCAATAAAAACATTTTTCAATTTCATTTTCATATCATATAAAATAAAAGTACATGATAAATAATATAATGTAGCAATTAAGAGTGAAAGATCTTTTTAGTCAATTACCAACACTTAAAATTGGTTTCAAGCATTGTCTTGCAGCATTAATCAGTGAATGCATTCCCTCTTTGCTCTATGTATAGATAATAAAAATAGATTAAAGCTATTTTGAAATATATTAGCCGAACCAGTTTCTAATGTATAGTTCATTATTTCACACTGGACACAACTTTAAAACTTTTATTGACTATTTCCACAAGATATGAATGACCCAAGGCAGTCAATATAGAATGGAGGCAATGTAATTCATTACCTAGATTTATGTCATTAGACTTTTTAACAAGAAAATTGTGATTCATATGCACACATGTATGAATCTGTAAAGGCTTGATGGATGAGACCGTCCAGGCAATATAAACAGGAAGGTCTGGATTTTCAAAACTAATCGGTGTGCTCATTGTTTCCGGAAGTGCCCATGATCTACACAATATACTGTCCAATTGTGCTGAATACTTTCATGGGAATAGTGATTTTCGGTTTGAAAAAAAAATGCATATTTTTTGTTACTGAAATTTGTAATTCCGTTTCAAACTTGATCTAATTGGAAATTCCTTTTTGCAAGGGCATGAAATTTGTTTTAAGAAGGTAAATTCAATTAATTTACACATGAAAAAAAATGGATTTTCAGTTTTGATTGTCTGTCCTTAACTTTAGAACATGGCCAAAGCTCCACTCATTTTTCTTATTTTTATTCAAAAAAACAAACAGGATTTTTAACAGAAAGCATTGGATGAATGGTAAGCACACTAATCATAGAGCTTGAGAGCTTACAATCTGCATGGCCTATGGGTCATTTTTTTTTTCATTTTTGGTTTCCAAGGTTTTTTTTAACTATGTATGTAATATTACAAAAGGGGAAAGTCCTTGAATTTGAGGTGCAGATTTGTCTAAAGAGGTACATTTTTAAAATATAACCATACTGTATAAAGCCCCCACCATCCATCCCTACCCCCCCCCCCCCTTCAACATTCTCACACTTTTTCCTAATTAGTTTAGTGATGGTTTTAGCTTTGACCCATGTACATGTACACCCCCCCCCCCCTTTAGCCCCCTACTCTTTCACTGGTAATTGACCCACCCCTCTGTATGCTATCTGATAATGCTATCATATGTTTTACTAGTGTACATAAAACCTGGATTTGACTCTCTGCCAGCCAGCCTCCCCCCCCCCCCTTCATATATTCTGATCCTAATTCCTACACAGGACCGTCTCGGTCCAGACACAGCTAATAACACTCGGGCGTGATATCTCCTCACTCCGAAGGCTTGTTCAAATATGAAGCAATAAAGCACCGCACACAGCAGCTTTATATTTAATAATGTGGACATGTTAATGAATGAATGGCCAGCCAGTAGTCAAATGAGATCTGTTAAAAATGAGGAAGCCAGTCAGTTTTAGTCACTGGGCCATAAAAAGAAGCCGGAATATTTAAAAGCCTTACATTATTTTGCTCAATCATATAAAATGGGAAGTAGTCAGGGCCTGATATATCAGACCAAACCCTTCTGTACTAACACTCCTTTCACCATCAAATATTACGCAGCCATTTTCTTTTCCTATCACATTCACAGATACATGTAATTAAATTTTGAATGCCTATAAACTGTCTAGTATATCTAAATTCTATACTTTTCATAAACATTTCTGAAATGCGTTTCCATTTCAAATACTGAAAAAAAATTAATCAGAACTGCCAAAAAAATTTGCACACTATGAGGTCGTTCTCATTACTTTCTAAAACTAGTTTACTGGAAACCGATTCAGGAAACCAGTTTGGAAGATCACTTTGCTAGCATTCCCACTTGATCACAAGAAAGTGGTTTTTTAAATCATTTCACGTAAAGCGATCTTGTTGCTATGGAAACGCTCTCAGTGGGGTGACACGTTTCGTGCGAAATTCGCTCAAAATGTGCGAAGAACGCTTTCCGAAGAACGGTTGTGTCCTCACCTAAGCTAAACCCGTTTACCCGGGCGAAGCGATCTTGAAAACTACATCGCGATGAGGTTTTCCGAACTGGTTTGGAAGATCTCTTCCAACACCGCTTAGACCGTTCTCACTACATGTCAAACTAGTTTCCACTAAACTGGTTTTAGGAATGTAGTTAGAACGGTGTATATAAAGGATAGAATGTACATATATGGCAATGCTCTGTTTTTTTTCAAAGTGCAATGATGTGAGCATCTGAAAAAAAAACATCAAAAACTTGAACCTGATTATTTTTTTAGCTCGAAATCATGTTTTGCAGACCAGCAGAGGTTTATGCCGGTTCTTAAAATCCCTAATGACATGTCAGTCCAAGACATACACAATGCAAATCAGTAAAAAAGATCTCAATCAGACACACCTTGTGACGATGCTTTCTCCTTTATACATTTTTGCTGTTTATTTGAAAGAAGCTGCAAAAACTTGGAAAGAAACTATATCAGTAAATGATGATCATGTGGTGACACAATTCAGCCTTGAACCTAGGCTAAGAAAACGAAGGATACTATGTAATTGTGAGGACATAATGCAGGGGCACACACACGGTGGAATGGTGATGACGACCGGCAAGCCAGGAGGGGTTATATTCATTCATTATTCACGTATCCTGACTCACTTTTTAGCACACCGCCAAGGAAGAATATGAGGCACCTCCAATATGAGCCAAGTTTATTAGGTGCATGAATTTAAATGATCGCAGCATCTTTGGGGAAGAGAGAAATAGTAGAAGAGGCCTCGCTGAGGACATCGCTACTTTTAAAATTAGGCTGAGGGGGCGATGGGGTTTAGGGCAAAATATTCATTGTAGATCAGATCTAATTGAAGATTATTTCAACATAATAGGGACCACATGTAGGGGCCTACATGTCATCAATTATGTTTGAAGTGTGATTTATTTCTATCACAATATTCATTTCTAAAAAAAAATTATCCAGTGCCACTAAAGGCTGCTACGGTAAACTGCCGATTCATCTATTGCAAACTCATCCGTTCATTAGTCATTCCATCCATCAACGTTTCATCTAACAATCATTTGGTCCAATAATCACTTCATCTAATCATCATTCATCTATGACCATTTCGTCTCTAACCAGTGGGTCTACTACCCTTTTTCTTTTAATTCATTTTCAATTATTGAACACTTAGTCTAATTAGACCAAATGGTATATGGACCACATGGCTATTGGACCAAGTGGCTATTACATGTAGATGAAAATGTGAGTGGACAAAAGAGCAATAAGAACATATGGATAGTGGACGAACTGATGGTAGACCAAATGATAGTAGACGAGTTGGGAATTGGACAAACTGGCATTGACCAATCTGAAATAAACTGGCCGCGACAATGGATTAAATGGCATTAATGCCCATATCATACATGTAGGCATCAGATAATTTTTTTGGTGCGTTTTTTTTCTCCCTTTTCCACAAGTTGTATGGAAAAGTGGCCTTGCACTTCAAAAAGTGAAATTTAAAGCCTAAAAAGTTCTAAAAATAAAAACAATTACAGTAAAACTGAAGGTCCTGTGAGAAAGTCATTTTTATTCAGAATCGCAAGGAATCTTTATAAAATTAGAAAGCTGGAATGAAGCTTTATCATAAGGGGAGCATTTCATGAAGAGACTGTTCAGAGATTTTCACTGAGTAATTTGCTTTCAGCTAGTCAGATGGGAGAATCTTCAATAACTTATAACAATTCTCAATGGGTCGTGTGGTTAAGAGCATTGGACTCACGATTGAAAGGTTGTCAATTCAAATCCCAGTTCTGCCATTATCTCCACTTCAACCAAAATGGCCTGAGAGCACTTTCTGCGGTGTATCATGGTCAGCCACTATGAATGATTATCAAACCTAGACGTAAAATGTTACATGTAGTAATGGTTATACCGGTTTGGCATTGATGCAGCAGAAAGCTGCTTCGCTGAGTTCCTGTGGGAGTTATCTCAACAGAAACAGAAATCTCTTCATGAAATGCTCTCGAAGGATACCCTCAGAATTCATTCAGATCTTTATTTATAGGAATGGCCGAATAAATTTCATCCCGACCCTATTCCGGTTCATTCCGCCTCCAGTTTGAATTTAAAGCAATGTTCCATTTATAGACGCCTACCGAATCACTAATCAGCGACAATATCTTCTCTTTTTGGAAAGAAAGAGCAATATCGAGTAACAACCCAAATCAGATGAACCTTTTTTCAGTATTTGATGTAATACATGTTCACGCATTTCCTTTCAAATGCAAGAACAATGAAAAATGACAAGAGGAATATCAGATGATGATTTACATTTCTAATCGTTTTCATGCCAGTGCTCTCTTTGATATTCATAATTGAATCTGCCTTCAAAGACATTAATTATTGATCATTTGACTTTCAAATAATCTGAGCTGCAAGGTCTTACTTGTCATGAGTCTTCGATATGTTGTTAAAATGAAGCCCTGAACAAAAAAATGCACACAAACATCATTGTTTAAAAAAGGTGGAAAATTAAGTTACCAGAATCACCATCCCAAATTTATTGTCTTTCATCAAGGCTCCACACTTTACTTTTTTCTTGGTTCCTGATCATTCCACCAAATCATAAATTTCATATTTTGGTGGCCTGCAAAGCAAATTTGGTGGCCCTAAAACAATAGAATACATTACAATTTATCAAAACTTTGGTAGCCCAACCGGGCCACCTACATGTAATGTGAGCTTCTACATAATTTTGGTGGCCTGACTCTCATTTTTGGTTGCCCTGATCCACTGCTAATGTCGAGCCCTGCTTTATATCAATATCGCCAGAAGATAATCCAAATTATGATTTTTCAGTCAATCTTGTTAGTGTCTGGACAACTTTTTCTCCTACATGTATATGTTTTTTGGTTGTAATTCATATGAACTATTCTGAATACAATGCACATCAAAGTTCAGGATATTTTCAAATATATAAAGACCGGCCACCTTTGTAATGCTAGCAAATGTCTTTTAATGTGAGCCTGTCTTGAAAGAAGGCACATTACCGATAGATTGATTGCCTATCCTCCTTGGCACATCTGCGAAGCTCATTTAGATCTTCAATTTAGGATGACAGCTCTGCAATTAGCTCATTGTAGTATGACCTAAGTTTACCTGTTCAGGTCAAACAGATGCCTGGAAACATTTTCCTCCGATTTGGGATCGTACATTTTTAGACCTAGAGTTTGAATATCACATTTTCTTTCCCTGACGGAGTCATATTTTTTCCTAAGGGATTATATTTTGCCCGAAGCGCGCAGCACTGAGGAAAAATATTCTCCCAATGGAAAAATATACCTTCGGAGCGGAGTTGAAATGTTATTTATTAAAACCTTTTGCAATATAATAAGATCTCGCTCCAAGTGCAATATCAATACTGTCAAATATTTCATTCATTTTGGAAGGAAAATAAATACATAGCGATTTTCCTTAGACATAGCTATGTAAGAAGCTCCAGTAATCTAAAGATTAACAGCCGTCCTCTCAAAATATCCAGGATTTTTGTTTTATCATGTGATTGTATCCACTTAAAATCCAGCAGTTTGGCTGCCTGGATGGATAGATTGTACTGATGGTCAATTACAATTCAGCTACAGCGGCGGTATCGTTTAGATCTGGAGTGTATATGAGTGTGTATGTGTAAGGTACACTCGCGGTGACATTAACCTGCTACTCTCATATGTCCCATCGATTACAAGCCATGCCTCAGGACATTGTCCCATTCATCTCATCAAATCACAAACTCCTTGAGGTTCAGACAACTGCAGAGACACGCTGAAATTTGTTGTAGGGCGAAACCGAAACAATATTAATAGGCCTGCATGTACAGTATGTGTAGAAGTTTGTATTTGAATGTTTGTTGTATTTGACTTTAGATACATGTAGGAATACTTGTTGATCATCAGATTTGAGCAGTACATAATTTACACAAGAAGAACAAAATATCATAAAGATCTTCTAACTAGCAAACCATCCCCAACAAAAGTAATAGTTATAAAAATGAAATAAATGAATGTAAGAAAAATAATTTAATAAACAAAATGAATTATTAATGAGTACATGAACATAGAATGAATAAATAAAAAGTCGATTCAAAATCAAACAAAAGAATAATAAATGAGTAAAAAGATAAAGATAAAGTTTTGAAAAAAATTAACATGAAATTGAAGTTTTTTAGTGTGTACACTGCATTTTGGTCATGGGTATGGTTTCCTACATGTAGCAACAAATAAGTGGATTCAAGAAAAAACAAACCATTAATAAAATAAATAAAATTAAAAAAAATAATCAGAAAACAACTGCTCTCTACTGCACTGCATACACCACTGATCATAACTCATTTCAGCCCAGATCTGAATCTGTGGTGTTACGGGTACAATGCCAATATTTTTCTTACAGTGCCGTTGTGAAAATCATCCAACTGGATGGGCAAGAGTATGGTATCTTTTAGACAAGATAATCAGATAACAATCCAGAATTCTAAATCTTGCTACAAAAAAACCTATAGAAGCCCTCAAAGCAAACATACACAGAGGGGAACAAATTTTTCTGGGCCCTATTAAAGAGAAATGCCAGTAGTTACAGTAAACATGATTTCATGAGACAGTCTGTAAAACCAGGCTTAATTGTCAGTATATCATTGAGGATCTAGATCTGGTGAAATTACATAAACTGAACTTTGGGAAATCTTGAAATCTACGCTGAAAAATGTTCACACTGAAGATCACCAACACAGATAGGTACACGTGGGACAGTGAATATTGCTGGAATAAAAACCTGACGGAAGTGACTGAATCTGCGATTATCTTGTTATTTCTCAGCAATTACACAATTTCTTCCAGAATCCTTTGGCACATATTTTTTATTCATACAAACAGACACTTGGGTGGTCATTATATTAGATTTTGTAAAAAGTCATTTTGAGATTGTTACCAATACTGGAATTTATCTTTAAACCCAGACCTTTCATGAAAATTCAAATTTTCCAACATGGAAAGAAACTTGCTTTCTCTCCTACCATCCATAAAGTTGTGAAAGTCCATTAGTGTATTCAAGTCAGCTTTCAAAGTGAATAAATAGAGAGGGTATGGGGACTCATACATGTGCATGGATAATTTCACAGTACTTTTTAATTATAATGTCACGTATAAATACAAACAAGTGGAATGCCTCTGGCCGTCTCACCTGCATCACGCGGTTCAATATAGCAGCAGTGCTGACTTTGAAAACTACTCTAACTCGCACAAGATGTTCAGTGATACATGGTTACTCTTATGTCCACTTTTTATGAACTAGACCAATAAACTTACAGAGATATGATGGTTATTCAACAAAAAAACCCAACATGGCCAAAGTTCATTGGCCTTACATGACCTTTGACCTTGATCATGTGACTTGAAACTCGCACAGGTATTCAGTGATACTTGATTACTCTTATGTCCAAGATTCATGAATCAGATCCATAAACTTTCAAAGTTATGATGGTAATTCAACAGATACACCCAATTCGGCCAAAGTTCATTGACCTTTGACCTTGGTCATGTGACCTGAAATGCGCACAGAATTTTCAGTGATACTTGATTACTCTAATGTCCAAGTTTAACGAACTAGACCAATAAACTTTCGAAGTTATGATGGTAATTCAACAGATACCCCCAAATCGGCCAAAGTTCATTGACCCTAAATGACCTTTGACCTTAATCATGAGACCTGAAACTTGCACAAAATGTCCAGTGATGCTTGATTACTATTATGTCCATGTTTCATGAATCAGATCCATAAACTTTCAAAGTTATGATGGGAATTCAACAGATACCCCCAATTCGGCCAAAGTTCATTGACCCTAAATGACCTTTGACCTTGGTCATGTGACATAAAACTCATGCAGGATGTTCAGTGATAATTGATTAACCTTATGTCCAAGTTTCATGAACTAGGTCCAAATATTTTCTAAGTTATGATGACATTTCAAAAACTTAACCTCAGGTTAAGATTTCGATGTTGATTCCTCCAACATGGTCTAAGTTCATTGACCCTAAATGACCTTTGACCTTGGTCATGTGACATGAAACTCTAATAGGATGTTCAGTAATACTTGATTAACCTTATGGCCAAGTTTCATGAACTATGTCCATATACTTTCTAAGTTATGATGTCATTTCAAAAACTTAACCTCAGGTTAAGATTTGATGTTGACGCCGCCGCCGCCGCCGCCGTCGGAAAAGCGGCGCCTATAGTCTCACTCTGCTATGCAGGTGAGACAAAAAGCGGAAATAATTTCTGGTTGTGTAAATGACCCTGTGTCATTATAAGATTCGAGTCTGGTTAGAGAATATTTTTGTACTATTCTCCTTTCATCCTTTTGCATATATCATATCTAATTATCTACATACATGTAGGTCTCACGAGTAAAGCAGTGCTTTAAACTAAAGCTGATCATATATCATTACTTCTAAAATCATCTAAAGCTGAACTTCAGTAGGTAAAGACCAAAAGACAAGAGTAATAAAGAATAACTTTGATTTAAGTGTAATTTGATTAGCATCTTTGGTCTTGCATGTAGGTAAAGAGCTCTCAACTACCATCTGTAGTCAACCTGTAGTCATCTTGGTCAGCATAAACCGTTATAATATCAAAATTAATCCATTTTATATTACATAACATATGGGGCAGCTGGTCATATATGACGTCACAAATCAAAAACAGAAAACACTAATAATATTCTGAAATCACTGATGGATATTCTTTAAACTTTCACCAATATTTTTCTCTATTTTTGTTAAACTTTTCGAGAAAAAAAAGGTGAGATGTCAGGGTGAAATTCCCATTGAGGTAATCCAAACTGCTTTGACTTACCATAGTGGAGCTGAACTATAAAGGGATGGTTGACATCAACCAAGATGTTTCTCTCCATCTTCGTTCGCACACGATCACGTACTGTCAACATGAAAAGAGAAAAAAAAATGCATATTTTTGCTGCAAACAGTCTCACATAATCAACAATTTAAACTCTGAATCCCTGATAAAATGTCACCATGCCCTAAAATTATTTAAAAAAAAAACAAATTAAGGCTAATATCAGCAACATCAACATCATATCATCCTCCTTGTCATCATCATCACCGTGGTCATTATCATCATCATCATTGCCATGATCATTATCATGATCATTATCACCATCACCATAATCATCACCTTCACCACCATTACTATCACCATCATCATCACCATCAAAATCATCATCATCATCAAAATCATCATCATCACCATCACCATCATCATCATCCATCATCATCATCATCTTCATCATCATCCATCATCATCATCATCACCATCATCATCGCCATCACCACCATCATCCATCGTCCATCATCATCATCAGTTTAATTTATGTCTTGGCCAGGAATTAACACATTTCAAATATAGACAAGTACCTTCCTTTTTCCTCTCATTCCGCAACCATATCAGACTACATGTATGATTTTTTTAATTTTATTTCACTGATGCTTTCCAATATATCACCAATGGATGATCATTGTGTACTTGTATCACGTGTCAAAAATATGCAAAGCAAAATTTATTCAATTGAGCCATTTACAGCCTCTGATAATATTCTAGTGCAAAAAAGTCTGTAATTATGCACCCATCGGTCCTGGGACTTGAGCTGTAAGGATTAGATGTGAAGGCATTAGACTGGGATAAAAGTCAGTTTGAATAAAATATGAGAATGCAATTTTTATCACGAAGTGTAGCAATACGGCTGATTCAATTGTTACCATTTTACCTCGATAATGTGGTATCGAAGCCGTTTGTATTTCAAACAGTCGAGTGAAAGTGATCTTTACTCATTTGTAAAATTAAGTCTGTAAATTTGAGACGCGGATAAAATGTGCATTTCAAAAGGAGGTTCTCTATAGCAACAGTCGGTGATCTCGATCATCATTCTTCTAAACTACCTTGTGTACCGTTATTGATCAGTGTAACATATTCACGGGTCTAGTGTTTTACGAATCATCCTAATCCCCAGTTGGTCTCAGATGCAAATTTCAGAAAAAATTATTACAAAAGTTTACAAGATCATTCGCATAAATTTTAACAATATAAAAAATAATTTAAAATTCATTACATTTTTCAACAGGAATGAAAGTACGCCAACACATGTACATTAGCCTCTTCGGTTTTTTTTTCGTTTTCTTAAATTTGTAGGGAAAGTGATTTTCCGCGATTGCGGAAAACGGACAGAATTTACGGAAATGGCCTTTTGAAACGGAAAGTGGCATTTCAAACGGAAAATATATTTTTTCTCAGAATAAACAGAACAGCAACATAAATTACTCCAAAATCTCAACAAAATACGAGTATTAAATGGCCTCAAAACCTCACAAAACACGATCTCACTTCACCACAACCACAACAAAATCAACGCATCATGACTGCTCTTCACTCCTTCACACCCGATTGTACCCCTCGCCCCGATCCTTCCTGGCAGCTCTGGCAGGGTACGGTAGATCGGCCTATTCAAAATCATTCACATGCAGGTTGTGTTTTGCTGCCCTCTACCTTTGAAAATGTTCATCACGATCTTGAAATCCAAAATGGCGGATAGAATGAAATCGTTGACTGCTCGAAACGATGTCCAAAACCCCCCAAAATTATCTATAAAAGTCCATTCAACAGTGAAATAATGCTAAAAATGTGAAAGGTGAGGATGTATTCATGTTAAATATATGCGTCAAAATATTTTTTTGTGCCGGCATTGATCCGATTAGAGCAGATTCTACTGCGTTGTTGGTACAGTGACAGATACAAATTCTGGGGTATATTTCTCTTTTTCAGTCTTGTTATAATATAACGGGTGGCTTCATCAGTTGTTTTAATTCATAAAGCTACTGTAGGAATAAGGATGCTAAAAAAATGGATAGTTGTCAATCTAATTAAAAATGCATTGATGTAATGCAAGTTAAAGTGACAATTAAAATAATAGTCATGTTCACACGCAACCATCATGGTTGATTCGCGAGGATTCAAACGAAATTATACCCTGATGGCTAATTCAAGAGTCAGGTTCACACAGAGTGCTAATAGTTTTCTTAAGGATAGTGAGAGGCTCAATGACCGGAAGTACCAGTTATACGTAGCACACACATTTCACTTCCCCGTATACTGTGCGGCAAAATTACATGCGATGGAAGCCGCCCCAGCACTGGGTGCCCGACTACCCGGTGAGCTACCACAACAGGTTGCGTGCTGCATGACGCGGAAGTTTAACTTTCACAAAAGCTCAGTCATTCTTGGGAATCGTGTTCACATACACAACATGAGATATGGAGACCACCCACCCCTGAGAATTTTGAGTCTTAAACCTAGATCTGTTGAGGTTATTGTGAGGACACCCGAGTGTGTCCTCACAAATCTTAACTCCAAGTTAAGACCAAGCTACTGTTGAAGACTAAATTCTCAAAGTTAACTTGAAATTCGGGTTTCTCGTGTGAACATACATGTAGCTAATGTTTTATAGACAGCCTCAGTGGACTTTATGATCATATTTAATGATTCCAGCTGCATTAAAAGCAGATAATAGAATTTTTCTCAAGGGTGCTAGTTTGTCATTAACAATCTTGAGTTATTTTTAGATTTCATCAGGCAGTCATCATCGGATGAAGGGTTCCGGGATGGATAAATCAGCACACAATCAGCATCAGTGATAGAAGGAGAAGGTTATCCGTAATGCAATATGTATGTAGGAATACAGTTACTAAAAACACATCTCATCTGTAATTATCTACCTACTATAAACTCAAATTTCTTGGGACTACAGAAAGCTGTTTGAATTCTGAAAAATCGTAATTCGATATAAACCTCATCCACAAAAAAAACAAAACTGATCCAGTGTGACAGACCACCTGTACAGGCTTTTAATATTTGTATAATCTTCTTTTAAATATTTAAAGGTCAAGTCCATCCCAGAAAAATGTTGATTTGAATAAACAGACTAAAATCAAACAAGCAGCATGCTGAAAGTTTCATCAAAATCAGATGTAAAATTAGTTAAACATTACATTTTAATGTTTTAGCTTATTTTCCACAAAACAGTGATATGCACAACTCATTGACATGCAAATGACACAGTTGATGATGTACATCACTCACTATTTCTTTTGTTTATTGTTTGAATTATACAATATTTCATTTTTTACAGATTTGACAATAAGGACCAACATGATTGAACCATATAGTATTGAACAATGCTAATTCCACATGTTCAGGGAGGAATATATTGTTTCACAGGACAACAGGTAAAAAAGTAGAATATTTCACATTTCATAAAAAAATACAAAAGAAATAGTGAGTGATGTCATCAGTCTCCTCATTTGCATAATGACAAGGATGTGAATATAATTGTTTTGTGAAATTAGGCAAAACTTTAGAATGTCATAACTTTCTTATTTTACATCCGATTTCAATGAACTTTTTTAGTGTTATGCTTGTAGGATTTTTGCTTTTTTTGTTTGAATCAACTTTTTTTGGGGTGGACTTGTCCTTTAATGAATATTTGTAGAAATTGAACTGTTTTGCATATATGCTGTAGCAAACATAAAGAGTACATGTACATAGCTCAAGAGAATGTTATTTTGACCTTTCTAGGACAAGTACAAAATAAGTGGGCATGACCTTACCTTTAAGTGTAGCCTTCTTCAAGACCTTCATGGCATATTTTGTTCCTTTATCTTGACCTGTTGTTTTTCTCACCAAGAACACCTGTGCAGATTGAAAAAAAAATGAACTGAAGTTCAGAAACTTGTATAATACAGAGCTACAATTTAAATTTCCAAAACTTTTTGCTTGTTTGACTCTCTCGAAACAATATCATTTTTTATTCAAGGCTGCATTATATCTCTGCTCACTATCAATTCATTCGATTATGAGTGATTGTATCTTTTTTTTCACTGACAGAATTATAGCAACAAATGTATTGTGATATCAACCATGAAGTTTTAAAGATTTTTTTTAAAAGTTATTCCAACTGCAAACTTTTTGTTTCTTTCATTTCCTCCAAACAATATCAACATTTGATGTCAAATGCTGCTTGAAATCTCTGCTCAGTCATTACAGGATGTTGCATCTTATGTTTTGTTGCTGAACAAGATATGTATAAAAAAAAATTGATGTATGTACATGTAGGTGTATAGCCCTTCATGAACAAGTAGGCCTATACACTGTATGTTCAAAATAAGCACAAACAGAGAGACACAGGAAGATAGCTCATCATAGACGGATGTGAGCGTACATATGTACATGTCTATATGACTAGCCGATATAACCCAGCAGGCACATGAAAGTAGTGGGATCAATAATGAGGGAGAATTTCTGGCTGCAGCACTTGTCATCAATTGATGTCGTCTGACAGGGTATTTAAATGAACATTGGTAGGAGGAACGCTTGAAGGGTGAACCCTCCTTGGGGTGTAGAAGGCTGTAAGGCATGTAGGGGGATGGGGGTGAAGAAGAGATAAATTTAATGAAAAGGGGGGGTTCCACCTGTCCAGTGTTGTTCAGAGATCCACGCCCCTCCTTGGTTCCGTAACACAAAGCATAAAGATTGATCACAAGCTTGATTTTTACAATTGATTGTACATTGTAGTCAATGCAATCAATCGTGAAAATTTGTTCTATGATCATTGCTTAGCTTTGTTTTACGGGCTCCTGGAGATCTTAGGATCACTTTCAATGAACACAGGTACATGTAGGAGGAACTTTTGAAGGCTGAACCCTAATAGGGTGAAGAAGGCTGTATGGCATGCAGGAGGATAGGGCAAAGAAAAAAAATAATGAAAAGGGGGTTCCTGCCAGCCCAAGTTTGCTCTGAGGTCCAGGCCCTACCTTCCTAAAGATCTTGAGATTCAAGAAACTGAGCTACATGAACATTGGAAGAAATGCTTTATAGGATGAACCCCTCTTTGAAGAACACTGTAAAGCATGTAGGAAGATGGGGTGGAGAAGAGATAACTTTAATGAAAGGGAGGGGGTCTCCACCAGCCCAGTGTTGTTCAGAGATCCATGCCCACTCCTGGAGATCTTGGGAATAATGAACACTGGTTGGAGGAATTTTTGAAGGGTAAACCCTTCTTAGGGTGAAGAAGGCTGTAAGGCATGCAGGGGGTGGGGATAAGAAGAAACTTAATGAAAGGGGGTTTCTCTACCAGCTCAGTGTTGCTCAGAGATTCCAGAAACCATTCTTCATCATTTAATGAACATAGGCAAGAGGAACACTTGAAAAATGAACCCTCCTTCAGGGTGGAAAAGGTTATAAGGCATGCAGGTGAATGGGGCTAAGAAACTTAACTTTATCAAAAGGGGGATTTTCGCTTGAGGATGGAATGTGACTGAGATGAGGAGCATGTGCATCTCAATATTTCAATACTGTGCATTGTATGACTTAATTAAATTTGCCAAGATACATGAAATATTTGAGAATGCATCTTCATCTTAGTGTGTCCTGTTATTTAAACAAGCAGAATGCCTCTGGCAGTCTCGCCTGCACTACACGATTAGATAGCAGCACTGCTGACTTTGAAAACAGCTCTTGAATAATTATTCACAAAAGAAAACACTCTTGACCCAAAATGGCCTTTGACCATGATCGTGTGTTCTACAAGGTGTGCAAAACAATTACATGTATTCATACTTGATTATCCTTGTGTCTATGTTTCATGAACTAGATCCATAAACTTTTTAAGTTATGATGCCAATCCCACAAATACTCAACATTACCAAAGTTTATTGAACTTAAAGAGAAATTCCAGTAGTTGCAGTAAACACTGATTTCATGAGAAAGTCTGTTAAACCAGGCTTAATTGTCAGAATATCATCGAGGATCTAGATCTGGTACAGTTACATAAACTGGACTTTGTGAAATCTTGAAATCTACGCTGAAAATTGTTCACACTAAAGATCACTAACACAGATAGGCACACGTGGGACAGTGTATTATTATTACTGGAATAAAGACCCGACGGAAGTGACCGGATCCGCGCTTATTTTGCTTATTTCTCAGCAATTACACAATTTCTTCCAGAATCCTTTGGAACATATTTTTTATTCATACAAACAGACACTTGGGTGGTCATTATATTAGATTCTGTAAAACGTCATTTTGAGATCGTTACCAATACTGGAATTTATCTTTAAATGACCTTTGACTATGGTCATGTGACCTGAAACTCACACATGATGTTCAGGGATACTTGAACAAATACCCCCAACTTGACCAAAAAATCATTGACCCAAAATGACCTTTGACCTTGGTCATGTGTTGCAGAGACCAATCACACTTTGGTCCTGTTCATGCATTTTACCAGGTCACATCATATTCAATTTTCTATTAAAAGAAACATTTTATGGAATTCATATCACATGACAAAGTGAGGAAGCTATCTGGCATTACAAAATTAAATATTTTAAATCCACCACTTTGTTTATTCTTTGTGAAGTTTTGGTACATTTTCATCCAACTATTATCAATATTTTTTCGTTCAGTTATAATTATTATCATTACTATTTATTCATGCATCAATACATGCACCTTATTTTATCTTGTCACCTTCTTTTTAAAACTAATCTATTCAGCTTTGTTTTTTCTTTTTCAAAATTATAATTATTGGGGAAGGACCTCTTCTTAAAGTCAAGTTGTCATCAGGATGAACTCCTCTTTTAAAAAGGAAAGATGAATGAACGGAATGAGACAAAATGGGCAGAGGGGATGATGATGAAATATGACAAGTCCATTCCCTGGCTGAATTATTCATATGACTGTGATTGGGAGGTCGATCCACCCAGAATATCAAATGATGAAAATCAGAACTAATCTCAGCTCTACATGTAATTTTTCATTTTACAAGTGCATGTATAATTGTATCCAGTTTCTGCCACACACAATGCAGATACAGTATCGCAATTTTTTTGTAGGAAACGTGAAATGTCTATGGCACCAGGGTAGGAAATAACCATTTTTAAGGAGCTATATTTTTTTTTCATAGGGGCAATTGATCAGGAACTGGTTGATAATACTAAATTGTGCATTCAACTTCAGTCACATTTTCAAAGATAAAAAGTTAAAATGACTGATTACTCTTGTTTGTCTAAAGAAATTCTCAATTTTGTTCAATTCATGCACATTGATATATAATGGATGAAAATATAAAGAAACAAAAAAGCCAAACAGATTCTTATATATGGATTTGAATATACCCATATACCCAGTTGTTGTGTCCGGATGATCAATTTTAGAAAGCCACTTGGAAAAATAGAAGTTTCATCAATTCTTAGTACAAAATCTTAGGAAATATTATAGAGAAGAAAATAGAAGATGATTACAACTATTGAATTCATATTTTTAGTGTAATCCAAAGACAAAAAAGTAAAAAAGAAGGCTTCAAAAATATACAGTGTCCAGACACCCGATCCCCCATCCTACAATAAATGCCACTTAATTTTTTTTATTCAATGCTTTATTATTGTCAAATGATTAGGATATTCCTGTCTTAATTTTCAAAGAATTTCATATATATAACTATTGCAGCCACGTATTCAAGGCAAGGCAGTCTGACTTTCCTAATACAGTCGATGCGGGGAAATACATGTATTCTCAATTCCTACGTATGCTAAATTCCATTTGAAGGAGATGCACTCTCTTCTGTCCATTGATCATCCGTCCACATTTTTTATGGGGTAATGTACTTTATTCAACCACTTCCTCCATCTTGGCAAGAAGGAGGATTGGATTTCTCGACAAAATTAGAAACTTGGAGGAGAGCATCACATCAGTGAAAGTCACTTCTTTTTTTTATTTCCGGATGCACCATTATAATCATAAGGACTTGGGCCATCCACTTTCGCTAATCCGCAAATATATGCCAGGGTGCAAATTAATTATTTAAATGCCTATGGTCTATTTTGTTTGATACTTTGAATTAAAAAACGGTCAACCAACAGAATATACATTATGTGTGTATGAAAAATAAAAGGGAAATGCAAACTTTACTGATTTGATTAATCTAATTAATGATACTGAATCTTATATTAATTAAAAGATACCTGAATGAGGTTTGACCCAGCATCAGTGAACACCATTTTTTTTTTATATTGTTTAAAAAATGCACTTCGTGGTACTACTCATCACAATGAGCATACTTGTACACACACTGAAAAATCAAAGGATCAAAACATTAAAAAGCACCGCCATGCTTTAGGAGTCGTCCATTGAAATGCATGCATCAAAGTCAACAACTGGTCGTGAACCCTCTATGATTGACTTCATTATCATAATGAAGAAAATCATAATGGTGGTCTGCTCAGTTTCACACTGCATAAAAAAATGATGGCTAGATTTTGATGTTTTATATCACATTTATTTCCAAGTGTTGTTACTGCAATGTAATATACTTTGTAATCATTGCTGACCTGTATTTTGTTGTAATACAGAATAAAGCGAAACCAAATTATTGTCATTTTTACTTACCTTTCCGAATGATCCTTGACCTAATACCTTGAGTAATTCAAAGCAGCTTGGATCAGCTTTCTCCAAGCCTTCAGCGGCCATGCTCGTGAGTTCTATCTCCCTCATCTCCTGATCCTCCTATGAAAAAAAAAATAAATAAATGCACATCAGCAGGTATGAAAAACATGAAGGAGATGGGCAATTTTATCCTCAAAACAGCTAAAATCGCCCCTAAAATCTGTACATAGAATGGTTTGGGACCACCATCTCTCCTAGAGTCACTCCATGATTTGTCACAAATAATATTGAAGAAAATATGGTAGAATGGTGAACCACATAATAGCTTGTACCCCCTCCCCCCCCAAAAAAGTAAACTTCCAATAAAAGAAATACAGTACACCCTAAATTCAGCAATTACAGAGCCCCAGATGTGAAAAACAGCCAATAGAAAGTTACATATTTACTGGTTCCTGACCAAAATAAAATGTCTTGAGTGGTTTTTTTTATATAAAATCTATTTCCCAAGCACAGAATGGGCTCAAAATTTCAGAATAAAATAGATAGCTTTCTGATACCCAGTCACTAATTTAACTAACCCAGGGAGCTCCTGCCCGCTATGCGGGTTATAATCTAACGAGCCTTAAAAACAAAGATTGCAGAGAAGGCACCATCTACGACTTTATAATTTTTTCTAAGAAATAGCCATTGAAAAATATTTCAGTGGCAAATACGCTTCTGTATTAAGTTTGTTATGTTAGATGGGCATTTTAAAGAAACTTGCATACAGGTGTATAATTCAAATGTGGACTTTTTATTTATATAATAGTTGCGATTGAGAGATTGCATAATTCAAGAGGATTGATTTTTATCATAACGTAAATATGACACATTTTTATACAGCTGAAAGATTTTGAAGCATAAAAGTCGGTAAATCTTTATTTGATGAGAGAGTCGAATGCACTACACACCGAAGTGGCGGTTCATGTATGGGACTACATAGTAGGCCTACATACAAATGATTGACCTCGACATTTTAAACATTTCTGTGGTTCATGAATGTGAGGGCGTCCAAAGTGCACACTGCGTTCTGGACCCCTTTCTTTCAAAATAACATAGATAGAATTTAACAGCTAACAATGTTTTCACCTTTTCCACAACGTGTCCCTGTAAATAATATCGGCCATTCCAATGCCCATACATGAACAACAACAACCTTGTAAAGCTCTAGACTGCACACACCAAACAGACATATTTTTACTTACTGTATACATGGCTTATCCACTTTCAAGTACATGTACATCCACCATTGATAATAAACTCACTAATGGCATTTACATGCATCTATGTCACAATAGAGTTAAGTTGTACAGCTCTGGCAGTATTTGCTCTTGAGAATATTCCGGAGAGAGTGTAAGGAGAGAGTAGGATGTAATTCATAATTCCAGGAAACTAGAAATATTTACGACTGAACCAAGGAGTGAGTCAGTGTAGGGTATGATGGTATTTCCCCTCTGACATTCAACAACATTTCTTGTTCTATCTTTCAAAGATATCTCCTGACTAAAACTCTGTGTCAACAAGGATTCAGTTGTGTACAAGGAAGAATTTAATCAGTTTTCCAATGATTTTCATGGATTATGTGTGTGAGATTGCTTATTTATCAAATGACCCTTCTTTCTTCTATTTCTATTTAACTATTCTTCGAGTCTTACTCTGTCTGAAGCCCTTGTGAATGAACTGGTATTATCTTATTATCATCTTTACATGTATGATGTAGCTTCCCATTTTAATTGACAATTCATGACACCACTGGAAAATTAAGGACTGTTGTACTCTCTCTAAAAAAGAGTGAATTTTCACACCATTTTCACCTGCCTTGGAAAGATGTCATGGATCACTCAATTAGTAGTGACATGTTTCAGACAAATTTCACTTCAAAAAGGATGAAATTCACTCAACAACAAGTGAAAAACACTCTTAATTTCATTCTTATTCACTCCCTCTGATGAGTGAATTATGCACTCTATATTTTAAAGACTTCTCAAACTTGGAACATGACAGTAAGGTCATTTTCAATTCGTCATGATAGCAATACTGAGAAACGCTTCCTTCCTCTTTGCAATACCTGTATGAATGTAGAGAAAAATAGTTTTGAATGTAAGAGCTGATTCATATTTTCCGATGTCATCTATTAACAGGATATTCAATGAAAAAGATAACACATATCTTGCACAAACAGTGTAAACCTACAAAAAATTATATATCTTTTTTTATCTGATCCTCTTCCTTTTAATGTAAAGCAAATGTAACACTGCCAAATAATCAAGAAATATCTCAGGGGAACCTAGGAGTCCATGAATTAGTTTCAGGAAGTGAACTGCAAAGGTCAACCAGCAAAAAATTGATTTGAATGAAAAGAGAAAAATCAATCTAGAATAACACTGAAATTGATCAAAATCAGAGGCACAATGAAAAAGTTATGACATGTGCAGTATTAATAGATTCTTAGATCCCCTAAAACAATTAATACAGGTATGCACAAAATAGTGATATGCAAATTTAAGAGAGTTGATGATGTCACTCACTATTTCTTTTGTGTTTCACTGTTTGAGTTATCCCTTTTTTTATATATTTGACAAGGGGACTCTTCATCAAGTCAATAAAACCATGGAAATTCCACATACATGTATGCAGGCAGAAATCAAACTTTGATTCAAACATAGTACTAGTAATGTCAATAAAATCAAAATATTTCATACCGGGGGGGGGGGGAACTTCCATTGACGAGTGGATACCATGCGTGACCATGAGGTTCCAAAAAGCTTTTCCATGTTCTGAAAATGCACCCCTTAACAAGTATTAGCGTGTGAAACCCTTCCCTTAACAAGTATTGGAAACAAAATGGTAGGCTACCCTTGACAAAGTATTCCCTGAATCGACCCCCCTAAACAAGTACAACGATAACTTAATTGTTATGTCACGGGCGTGATCACTGACGTCAGCTTTACCTTTACTTTCATTGGGTTTAGTACTATCCCACAAACCTCGCTCAAATCGGACCCTAAACACGTTGTGTTGGGGCAAAAAGTATTTTAGTCTTTCTATACCCTTGCAAATTGAACCGTAAACACATAGTTTTCCTAGAGAAATATCTATACCCTGTTTTCTTTTTTTTAGTGTTTTTGAAACCCTTATTACGTTGCATAGGTAACATGCCCTATCTTGAAAAAAAGAATCATTTTTTGTGTTTTTTCGGTCACGCATGGTATCCACTCATCAATGGAAGTGCCCCCTGGATTTCATATTGTCCTCTGTTTTACGACAAACAGACTACATGTACATTTACTGTAAACGGATGTGCTCCATCAATTCCCCACCAAAGGTTGTTCTCTCCTCCAGGTTTTGTCAGGAGGAAATTTCTTGGTGAACATTCAGTTTTCATACAAGATTGGAGGGGGATTCCCCCAAGACACTGGGAATTCCCCTCTCTTCATGCAGAGTGACAAATGTGAGCACAGGGTTACTTACTTTTCGCACGCACCTACATGTACTCCGGGCCAGCCACAAAGTCCTTGTTTCACTCATTTGTGAAAGATTCAGTTCGGGAGTGTAGAATATTTGGCTTATTTGCAAATTTCTATTACTGCTAAATAATTCATAAGTATCAATTTTAGCTGTAGTATACACTCCTTGTTGTAAGAAGAAGATCGGCAATAAATTGCAAATTTGCAGTTGATTGCAAGACATATGATTGATGATTAGGGGACCCAAAACAAGATTTCCAAACTTTAACATTTAAGTTTTTTGCAATGCCCCATAAGATTCTATCTTGGACTCAAGAACGATCAAACAAAGCATCCAAGGGCAGAAAATCAGCTCGTCTCTTGGCTCAAGCTAATGTAAACTCAGCCATATTGCAGTGTAAAGGCCGAACACATGAAAGTCACTTTGCCAGTTTGCCTAATAGGAGGCAGATTGAAGCATGGTTTACAGTGCATTTGACAATGCCAATGGAAATTGGCCTCGAGCCTACAAAAATGCTGAACACTTATCTGATGACTTGATACTACGTATTCCAGGGGGGGGCTACTAGAATTATAACATGATACTAATGTGCCACACCAAAGTAAAAAAATGGGGGTATCCGGAACGGCTCTTGAATCAATCGATTACTAAAAATGCAATGACCGCATCATATGACTTCGCACCGATCGAGCTCACTTCCCCGACCTCACTTCCCCGACCGGCTAAGTAGTTCATGATGGGCGCACACTGGAACAAGAAACCACAAATTTGAGGGTCTCTGGAACAGGGAAAAATAGGAATTTCTGCGGCTTTCTAAATTGGTGATTCTCTGGAACGCAAATTTAGGCTGAAAATGGGGGTCTCAATCGCAGCACATACGTATCATACAACCCCACGGTACATATTACAACTTGAGTGCATCATTTCCATTCAGTATACTCAAATTACTTCAATTGGTTTCCATGCACAGAACGTGTAATGTAGAGACAAATGTCCATGTCTTTGCTTGCATCTCTATCTAAGAAGTGAGATTTTGGTGCATTTTGGTTTGGACATCTCTGACAATACAGTATATTCTAGTATTAATTATGCTCATGTCTGTCAGTTACATGGGAGTATATTTCTGGTGAGCATTCAAAAACTATAATCCCAGCTTTGCCTGGCTGCCAATGAGCCGTATCAGGGGCAGCATTTCAAGGAATAAATTCCTGTCATGTCAGGCACCGAATTACCTCACCTGGGTTGAGTGTGGAAAATGAACTGTACATCAACAAGGCTAGATCCTATGACACATCAGCCAATGGTGTGAGTACTTTACCATGTTGAAATATTATTAAAAACAGATGAAAAATTAAAGCCTTACCAAAGAATCCTGAACATTCTGATCTACAAAGTCTCAAGACATTAATACATAAAATGCACAGAGATAAAACACAAGATAAACTTTCTAGTCCTAGGCGATAGAATTTTTAGAAGACAATTGATTGGAAAATATTGACTACAAGCAATGCACCTACAGTGTAGAAGGGTAACCTGTATCAAACATATTCTGTACAATTTTGAACCACCAACTATTAAACTCAGAAATGCATATATGGGACTTAACTTCAATATCACGACCAATCCTTTTAGCTTTTTGTTTTATATCTAATGCGAAAGAATATGGAGAGAATTCAGTTCCAGGACCTTTTAAACCTGTTCTTTGTCAGCAACATAAAAATATAAAGCCAAAATGCTAATTATGCAACAACAACAACAAAAGTTTGTTCACTGTAACCAAACCAACCTTTGTAAATTCTGCAGATTTTTAATTTTTCATTCAAATTTGACACCCCCCCCAAAAAAAATAAATAAATAAAAACTATAAGTAAATAAGTGGAATGCCTCTGGCCGTCTCACCTGCATCATGCGGTTCAATATAGCAGCAGTGCTCACTTTGAATACTACTCTAACTCGCACAAGATGTTCAGTGATACATGGTTACTCTTATTTCCCTTTTTAATGAACTAGACCAATAAACTTACAGAGATATGATGGTTATTCAACAAAAAAACCCAACATGGCCATGGTCAAGTTCACTGACCTTACATGACTTTTGACCTTGATCATGTGACCTGAAACTCAAACAGGATGTTCAGTGATACTTGATTACTCTTATGTACAAGTTTCATGAATCAGATCCATAAACTTTCAAAGTAATGATGGTAATTCAACAGATACACCCAATTCGGCCAAAGTTCATTGACCTTTGACCTTGGTCATGTGACCTGAAACGCGCACAGGATGTTCAGTGATACTTGATTACTCTAATGTCCAAGTTTAATGAACTAGACCAATAAACTTTCAAAGTTATGATGGTAATTCAACAGATACCCCCGATTCGGCCAAAGTTCATTGACCCTAAATGACCTTTGACCTTAATCATGAGACCTGAAACTTGCACAAAATTTTCAGTGATGCTTGATTACTATTATGTCCAAGTTTCATGAATCAGATCCATAAACTTTCAAAGTTATGATGGGAATTCAACAGATATCCCCAATTCGGCCAAAGTTCATTGACCCTAAATGACCTTTGACCTTGGTCATGTGACGTGAAACTCATGCAGGATGTTCAGTGATACTTGATTAACCTTATGTCCAAGTTTCATGAACTAAGTCCATATATTTTCTAAGTTATGATGACATTTCAAAAACTTAACCTCAGGTTAAGATTTCGATGTTGATTCCTCCAACATGGTCTAAGTTCATTGACCCTAAATGACCTTTGACCTTGGTCATGTGACATGAAACTCTAATAGGATGTTCAGTACTACTTGATTAACCTTATAGTTATGGCCAAGTTTTATTAACTAGGTCCATATACTTTCTAAGTTATGATGTCATTTCAAAAACTTAACCTCAAGTTAAGATTTGATGTTGACGCCGCCGCCGCCGTCGGAAAAGCGGCGCCTATAGTCTCACTTTGCTTCGCAGGTGAGACAAAAAATGTACAGACCAATCCTAATTTTCATTGTTTTGCCTACTTTTGTTTTCACTGGTGATTGGTCCTGTAAACATCATCCATAACGATGATGGGGGGGGGGACCCTGACCAGCTGACCCATATTTTTTTACCTCAGATACTGGCCATACTGCATATAAACATGTTTTTTAAGGCTTTACTTTCACCTTTCCCTTTAAAATGGGAACTCAAAAATTCCAACTATACCTGTATTCATTACCTGGGTCAACAGGACATGTGTCATAGGATAGCCTTGTAGTAATGAATGATCCAACATCATGCTCCTAAAGGCAATTTCATTTTATGGAGTATATATTATTCCCTTCCTTGACCCCAAAATGGATCAATGAGTTTTGCATAGGTTTACATTTTTCCCTAAAATGCTATGCCATGGGTTGCTCAGTTACTTTATAAGCTGTTATTTTAGCGAAAAGAATTGTTTGCAAGTCATGGGGGTCCCGATATTTTTGCGGGTTGTTGAATTCGCGATCAGAATATGTACCAAACACTTCCACAGAATTTCAGAGAAGCTAAAATAGTGCAAAACATGTGCAAAAATATGCTCCTCAAAACTCTCATGGTGACGCGTCTTTTCTACATAAATATGTCCCTGTAAGTAATAATACAAAGGGTGAATAAAATGGCTTAAATTTCACTTTTTTTACCTTTAGATCTGAAAATTCATCATGTCACAGTTTGATCTGTAAAAGTAATCTTTAGCAGTTGTATTTTGTTCATTGATTGGTTCATTTAAGTTGGTTTCAGTGGAAAAATGTTGAATTTTGTGAACAAAATCTTACATCTTCAAAACCTTTGGTCATGTGACTTTTGAATATTAATGAGTATGCAAATAGCTGCCAATGTACGTGTGTACATGTATAGAGTCAATCAGATGACAATAAAATCAAATTATTTCATGGAAACTATTTTGCAATGTTGCAGCGAGTGAATAAATATATGTAAGGGAATAATTCAGGCTCTGATTTTGTTTTAAAAAATAAACAAGTGAAATTCTAGCTCCTTGAATAACTAACCATACTTTTTCTACCTTAATTTTTGTACATATATACATGTACTGTAGGTGCTTATCTCCATTTTTGGATGTTTACAATAGCAAAGCTTTGCTGTTGGGAACATTGGTACCATTACTAAATGTGTCGAATTTTAAATTTCTGGCCAATCAGCAATTTGCGAAATCCGTGAATATAAAAGCTTCTACTAAATACAGTATTTCAAATGCTTTTTCTTCCCGTTTTTTGTTGTTGCATTTTTTCTTATTTCTGTACGTTTATTTCATAATTATGATTTATTTTCTCGCTATTTTTTATTTTTCCCCCAGACTTCATTCTCTGTCATCATAAATAAATATGGGAGACATTCAAGTTCAGAAGAAAAAATTCCTAGCATGTACATGTACTCTTGAAAGAAAATATCATTTTTGATGTAGGCATAATAATTGAAATATACACCAATATCTATTAAAATATCCTCTCTAATATCAAATAAATATGAGCCACAATCCAGTGCTGAGAACTACTGTGTTTCCTCAAGTATATTTGATACTTCCAACATTTGGTGTACATGTATGTACATGTTAATGGAATGAAATAAAAAATGAATTGTAAATTTACTGTGTATCTGTAAAATTATTTTCATGTAGGCTTATAGTATGTTTATCTTGTATATTGTCTGTTCCTATCACACTAAAAGAGGCCAAAAAAAAATTTTCCGGGGCTACTTTTCAAATCAACTGCCTAAATCAGTGACTTTGGATAAGCCTTAACATGGCAGAGAAAGGAGAAAGGGTATTTTCCAGGGTCCTTTTTTTTATTTCAAGGGCTCTTTGGGGCATTTCGGGGACAAAATCACCCAAAGCCCCAGCGTAATTTTTTTTACCCTGATACTACTAGTAAATTACGAATATTCTCAGAATAATTAACCAAACATGTACAAGCACAGATCAACACACTTCAATCTTGTTGTGTACAGGAAAGGTCACACATTTGTCACAAAATTCGTCTATAGATTCTGGTCCATGTTATCAGAAGCTCATGGTTCTTTAAAAAAAGGGAGGAAAACATTATTTGTGACATGATTTTGAAGACTTTACCCCATATCACATACATACAGCACATGTGATGTATCACCTTTTTTAATATTCCTTCATGGACTTAATATATTCTTATATCTTTCATTTTAAACCTGACAAGGAAATTCAAACTTGAAAATGAATAATATTCAGGTTTACTAAAACCGAAGATAGGCTTTAAAAAAACCTCTTCTTCCTGATCTTCCTGTTTTTGCTCTTGTCTATGGTTTATCTTCCGGTATATCCTACCATTGTATTTCACTTACTTCCTGCGTCGGCGTGAGACTTGTCTATTTGCCACAACCCTATTCACACGATAGAAAATTAATGCTACATAACATAGTGCTTTATAACACTGTTTGTTTCAAGCACTCTACTTTGCAATTATTGTTACTCCGGTCATCAGATCCTGGCATGCCCGCACACAATGCATGCACTTTCTTCACTCCCTGGGGAGCATTCTAAAAAGAGTTCAAGACTTAATCGCTAGGCATACTACATAGCTACATGTACATGTAGGCATACAATGATGAGTTTACTTCAAAATGCAGCTCTACAGATACACTTTTGGTAGATGAAAATATTTGCGTTATCTGTCAGGTTGTTTGTCCTCCATCTTTGGAAAAAGATGGCATTGTGAAATAAAGTCACTATGTCCAAAACTTATGAAGTCAAGAATCAAGAAAATGCCACATTACAGAGGTAATCTATATGTTAATACTTCTCCCTCCAAATATATCCTGGATAGAGTACTTTATTACAAATACCATTGGGCTATAAACAGTTTAAATAATAAATGGCAATTAAAAAAGAAGTATGAAAGATAGCCCTAAACAGATATGATTGATGCTTTCCCTGAAAGACTTCACAACATTTCCGACAACATTGGCAAAGTTAATTGCAGTTCAATTACATGATGGACTTTTGGTTCTATAATTTATGACAAAAAATCACAGATACAGACTTTGCTCTTGTACATGTACATTAAATGCAAAATAAGCAGGAAATGAAGTAATCTATAGATTATAGAACATACCAGTAGTTTCAAACAACAAAATAGGGAACTATTACGAAAATTCCAATTCAGAACCCAATTTCACAATTTAATCTGATCTAAATACATCTGCATTCTGCACCCTTCCTATTCATCTTTGCATATACACATGTAGATTGTAAAATCACATCATTTATAGTGCCTTTACATACATGTTCATCTAGAAACTATACATGTACTTGTAGGAACCAACATACTGTACATGTATTCACAGACAATGAGACAAGTAACATTACATGGCTCATTATCAGAAGAAAACTCAATCTGAATAATTTTGAAAACAATTTATTCAGTTGGTTTGGTACTTTACCTCTGCTGTATTGGTGGCATTTGTCTAGTCATTTGGAATGTTATCTTATTGTCATGTGCTGAACTTTGATCACCGGGTATTTGAAAGAATAAGACCCACCTAAATGTAAAACATATAGCCCGCCTCCAGTATGACCAGGGAAATCTGTACATGTTTAAAGAACATGTATGACTGATTTTTTTGTAGTCATCCCTTATTCTAGTAGCAGTTCTTCAAAGAATAAGAGCTGCAGTCATTTGAAAGAGGGAGCAAAGTGACATTTAGTGGTTTTTCCTCCCCCCCCCAAAAAAAAAGCAAAAAAAAATTGATGCAGGGCTCTAAAAATCAACAAATTACATAAAGGAATTCAAGTAAAAATGTACCCACAAGTATTGAAGTCCAAGTATATATTGGCATTTGATTTTGGGTTTTCATTAATATAATAAAGGCAAAATAATTACCAAATCCTGAAATTGGCAAACTATTGTACATTGCCTACTAAGCTTGTTGTACGCAAGCAAATGAGAGGCTGAATGTCAAACATTCGTACCACTGCACAGTTCAGGAAAAGGTGACGTCAGTCATGTCACTATAAAAATATGATTCAATGCATTGCATGCACGTAGATTACCAGAGCACACTGATACCAGACGACCAGAACACATTGGTACCAGATTACCAGAGCACATTGGTGTACTTGCTACCAGACCAGTGCAAACTGGTACCAGATTACCAGAGCACATTGACACCAGATTACCAAAGCATATTGGTACCGACTACAAGGACGAATTGGCGCCAGCAGCGTTCTCGCCAGGATTTTTCTTACGCGTGTCGCAAACCCGCCGATTCGGTGGTGGCCGATTTTACACGTGATGTTTTGATTTTCACATGTGCTTTGATGATTTGATCCCGGTAAAGTCAAGTTTCATTGCCAATCCGCGAAGTTCACTGTAATATTGTTCTAATCGGCGGCGCACACCAATACCTAACTTAGAGTTGACATCGGCAAAATGTTGAAATGTTGAGTTGCTGTTTATCTAAAAATGTATGGGTCTTTTTGTCCGGAAATGTTTTAAAGTGTTTTGAGCTGTATTGACTTAAAATATATTTGAAATACCTTTCGTTATGGAGTCCCGTTCTCCGAGAAGAAATATAAATCACGCATCTATCAGGACATGTTTTAACATTGTTTTGAGGTGCTTGAGTTGAAATATATTTGATATGCCTTTCGTTACGGACTCCCGTTCTCCAAGAGTAAATATAAATCACGCATTTTTCTGACAACCGCGGGAAAGAAAAATAAAAGAAAATAGAAGTCACAAATATCTCAGATTAATGAACGATCTATTAGGAATGTTTTAAAATTGTTTTGAGGTCCTAACGAGTTAAAATATATTTTATATACCTTTCGCTATGAACTCTCTAAGAATAAAAATCACACATTTATTCTGACAACAGCGGAATTGAAAATAAAAGAACAGAAGTCACAAACATCTAAGTTTAATGAACGATCTATCGGGACATGTTTTAACATTGTTTTGAGGTGTTAATGAATTAAAATATATTTGATATATCTTTCAGTACGGACTCCCGTTCTCCGAGAGGAAATATAAATCACGCATCTATCAGAACATGTTTTAACATTGTTTTGAGGTGTTTGAGATGCCTTTCGTTATATATGGACTCCCGTTCTCCAAAAATAAATATAAATCACGCATTTTTCTGACAACCGCGGGAAAGAAAATAAGACAAATTAGAAGTCACAAACATCTCAACGATCGATTAGGTATGTTTTAAAATTGTTTTGAGGTCCTAACGAGTTAAAATATATTTCATATACCTTTCGTTTTGAACTCTCAGAAATAAAATTCACACATTTATTCTGACAACAGCGGAAATGAAAATGAAAGAATAGAAGTCACAAACATCTAAGATTAATGAACGATCTATCTCAGGACATGTTTTAACATTGTTTTAAGGTGTTGATGAATCAAAATATATTTGATATATCTTTCAGTACGGACTCCCGTTCCCCGAAAGGAAATATAAATCACGCATCTATCAGGACATGTTTTAACATTGTTTTGAGGTGTTTGAGTTAAAATATATTTGATATGCCTTTTGTTATGTACTCCCGTTTTCCAAAAATAAATATAAATCACGCATTTTTCTGACAACCGCGGGAAAGAAAATAAAACAAAATAGAAGTCACAAAAATCTCAGATTAATGAACGATCGATTAGGTATGTTTTAAAATTGTTTTGATGTCCTTACGAGTTACATGTAAGATATATGTTATATACCTTTCGTTTTGAACTCTCTAAGAAATAAAAATCACACATGTATATGACAACAGCGGAATTAAAATAAAAGAACAGAAGTCACAAACATCTAAGATTAATGTACGATCTATCTCAGGACATGTTTTAAGGTGTTGATGAATTAAAATATATCTGATATACCTTTCGGTATGGACTCCCGTTCTCCGAGAAGAAATATAAAACACGCAATTTTCTGACAACAGCGGGAAAGAAAATAAGACAAGATAGAAGTCACAAACATCTCAACGATCGATTAGGTATGTTTTAAAATTGTTTTGAGGTCCTAACGAGTTTAAATATATTTTATATACCTTTCGCTTTGAACTCTCTCAGAAATAAATTCATACATTTATTCTGACAACAGCGGAAATGAAAACAAAAGAACAGAAGTCACAAACATCTAAGATTAATGAACGATCTATCTCAGGACATGTTTTAACATTGTTTTGAGGTGTTGATGAATCAAAATATATTTATTATATCTTTCAGTACGGACTCCCGTTCCCCGAAAGGAAATATAAATCACGCATCTATCAGGACATGTTTTAACATTGTTTTGATGTGTTGATGAATTAAAATATATTTAATATACCTTTCGGTACAGACTCCCGTTCTCCAAAAATAAATATAAATCACGCATTTTTCTGACAACCGCGGGAAAGAAAATAAAACGAAATAGAAGTCACAAAAATGTCAGATTAATGAACGATCCATTAGGAATGTTTTAAAAAATTTTGAGGTCCTAACGAGTTAAAATATATTTTATATACCTTTAGGCTTTTGCTATGAACTCTTTAAGAAATAAAAAAATGAAGCTACAGCCAAAGCAAGTGATACCTCCTTCGTCATATAAGGTACATTGCGTAATACCTTGGGTGAAGCAGCTGGGCTAGATCTGTCATCAGGACACTCGACAACAAATTTAGATAATCTGCCAAGATTTGCTGAACCATTAAATCAGGTAAACATGAGGTGAAAATCGTTTCTCTTGGGTATCATTTGGGCAGCCACTGAGGTCATTTTAAAACATGAGCCATGAGAGCGATTGCTTTGTGTAGTGACGGACATTTCATTGATTTTTTTTTTCAATCAGCGACTATACAAATAAAAAAAAATTATACAAATTCTAATAACTTTTAAAGTCTTTGATGGATTTTCGTAAAACTTTCATCAATGCTTATCATTATGTTTAAGTTCTGCTATGTTTACAATAAACTTTTTGTCAGGGTGAACTCCCGCTTTAATATTTGGTCACTTGAAAATGACACCTACGTATCACGAACGTGTTTTCAGTAAGTTAATTTTCAGTTGGGAAATATTGGAAATATACAAAATCACTTATTCATTTTTACCATGCTTTATTTTTTTCAGGTTGAGACTTCGAAAATGTGTTGACCATTTTCATCATTTTGCAATTCAAATTCCCTTTAGAGAGATGTTGCAAAGTCTTAGGCATATTTCTGATCTGTACGATGCAGGATCTAGGGGCGGGGGAGTTGGCATGACATATCGATTAAAAATACCTAAACATCGATCTCACGCCACCCCCCCCCCTAGAACATCAATCAATAGAACTGTACACACATGTGAAAAACAATACAAGAAATTATAGTCTGTTTTAGATGAAAGAATGAAAAATAAATGGTGAATCCAGCAATTAGCTGTCATACAAATAACATTAACATCTCGCTCCCTGGATCTCGCTTTTTTCCTTTCACAAAATCATCCACATGTATATCGCAAACCGTTTTAACATTCTTTCACATTTTCTAATATCAAGAATTAATTTCTTGATGTCAAGTATTAATTTCTTGATATTAAGAATTCATTTCTGATTTTGAGGGTCAATGTATTGCAAGAAATCATTCTGATTTTCAATCAGAAATTCTTGATATCAAGAAATTAATTCTTGATATCAAGATCTTCATTTTCATTTCTGATTTTGTGCACGCATCAATATATTGCAAGAAATCATTCTGATTTTTATTCACAAATGAATTATTGATATCAAGAAATTAATTCTTGATATCAAGGTCTTCATTTTCATTTCTGATTTCGTGCATCAATATATTGCAAGAAATCATTCTGATTTTTATTCACAAATTAATTATTGATATCAAGAAATTAATTCTTGATATCAAGGTCTTCATTTTCATTTCTGATTTCGTGCATCAATATATTGCAAGAAATAATTCTGATTTTTATTCAGAAATTAATTCTTGATATCAAGAAATGAATTCTTGATATCAAGAAAATCATTCTGATATTTATTCAGGAATCAATTCTTGATATCAAGAATTCATTTTCATTTCTGATTTCGAGCGTCAATGTATTGCAAAAAATCAATCTGATTTTTTTAAAGAAATGAATTCTTGATATCCAGAAATTATTTTTTTGTATCAAGAAATGAATTCTTGATATCACAAGAAATGAATCTTTGATATCAAGAATTCATTTCTGAATTCGATCGTCAATTTATTGCAAAAAAATCATTCTGATTATTAATCAGTAATGAATTCTTGATATCAAGTTAGAAATTAATTCTTGATATAAAAATAAATGTTTTTTGGTATCAAGAATTAATTTCTTGATATCAAGAAATCGTTTTATGATATCAAGAAATGAGTTCTTGATATCAAGAAATGAATTCAAGAAATTAATTCTTGATATCAATAAATCTAATAATTTTTGATATCAGAAAATGTTAAAATAGCTTGCCATACGCACGTCGACGTACGGTCGCTGGCCGGCCAAGCCTATTACAGTTCATACATCCAAGAATTTCAACAATTATTTCGTTGTTACATGACAGCAGAAATTGAGAATGAACGTTAAGAATATACTTAGCAAGTAATTACCAGGAAAATTATATGGAACAATTCATTTTAAAATCAAAATTTCTTGAAAGTTATCAGAATACGGTATCATGTAAAAATGAAAAGTTACGTCGCATCGCGGACAATTCAGTTCCAAACATAGCGTGCAGGTCCGGCTCTGGCTCAGCTAGCTACCCGCGCCAGCGGGCTGGCAAAGCTAGCGTGGCTGGGTGGCTGGATGTGTAAATGCGCCAGTGTCTATGCATGGATATTATCCGGTCAAGTGATAAGATCGTAGTTTGTCTGTTGCCGAAATGATTCTGAAACATTCTATATTTTTGAGGATTGATGATGAATGATGCAACAATTATTTTCGATGATTTTCCCTCACTTTTTATAATTTTTTTTTTGCCCGTGTCGCTCACTTTTTGCGCGTGACGCACCAGGAGCTTGTGGAATTTGCGTGTGTCGCATGCGACGCGTGTGTTCTACACTGGCGAGAACGTTGGGCGCCAGACTACCAGAGCACATTGGTAGATGACCAGAATGCATTGGTACCAGACTATCAGAACACATTGGTAGTGGTACCAGAAAACCAGAACACATTGGTACCAGACTACCAGAGCACATTGGTACCATACATGTACTTGCTACCAGACCAGTGCAAACTGGTACCATATTACCAGAGCACATTGACACCAGATTACCAAAGCATATTGGTACCAGACTACATGTACAAGGACGAATTGGCGCCAGACTACCAGAGCACATTGGTAGACGACCAGAATGCATTAGTACTAGAATATCAGAGCACATTGGTAGTGGTATCAGAAAACCAGAACACATTGGTACCAGACTACCAGAGCACATAGGTAGACGACCAGATCACAGTATCCCAGACGACCAGAATGCATTGGAACCAGACGACCAGAGCACATTGATAGTGGTACCAGAATACCAGAACACATTGGTACCAGACTACCAGAGTGCATTGGTAGTGGTACCAGACTACCAGAGCACATTGATAGTGGTACCAGACTACCAGAACACATTGGTACTGGTACCAGACTACCAGAGCACATTGATAGTGGTACCAGACTACCAGTGCGCACATTGGTAGTGGTGCCAGAATACCAGAACACATTGGTAGTGGTACCAGAATACCCGCACACATTGGTACCAGACTCCCAGGGTGCATTGGTAGTGGTACCACACTACCAGAGCACATTGATAGTGGTACCAGACTACCAGAACAAATTGGTACCAGACTACCAGAGCACATTGGTAGTGGTACCAGACTACCAGAGCATATTGATAGTGGTACCAGATTACCAGAGCACATTGATAGTGGTACCAGACTACCAGAGCATATAGATAGTGGTACCAGACTACCAGAGCACATTGATAGTGGTACCAGACTACCAGAACAAATTGGTACCAGACTACCAGAGCACATTGATAGTGGTACCAGACTACCAGAACAAATTGGTACCAGACTACCAGAGCACATTGATAGTGGTACCAGAATACCAGAACACATTGGTACCAGACTCGCAGGGCGCATTGGTAGTGGTACCAGACTACCAGAGCACATTGATGGTACCAGACTACCAGAGCACATTGGTTGTGGTACCAGAATACCAGAACACATTGGTACCACACTACCAGAGCACATTGGTAGTGATACCAGACTACCAGAGCATATTGGTATCAGATTACCACTACCAGAACACATAAAGCATACTACCAGAGCATACTGGGACCAGACACCAGTGCACACTGGTATTATACTCACAGGGAACATTGGTACCAGATTTAGTGCATTTTAGCATCAAACTTCATTTACCACGCATATTGGTTCCCAGACCACCAGTACAACATAGTTCGAGACACATGGATTTTGACCAGTACCAGTGTACAGATTATCGGTGCACAATGCATTGTTGTTAGACCACTTGGGGATATATTGGTATCACACTACAAGTGGATGAAGAAAAATATTTTCATCCCTCCTCCTTCTCTGTCTATATATAGACTGTGGCTGCACATTGCTAGAATGGAGAATGTCATATATGTAAATAAGTGCTCGCAAGCCAGAATCAAATGGCTGTCTCTGAAGAATATTTTTAGCACTCTACTCTTCTTTTATATATTTTTTGAGGGGATTGAATTGAAATTACCCATCTTTATTGCTGATAAATATAAATTAGTTTTTTTTTATTGGCTGAATAACAAAGAAAAAAATCACTCTTTTTAATCTTCATCAATATCTGCCACAACCAAACCTATTGCACACAACAACCTCATTGACCAACAGACAAAAAAACTTTGTGACATCAAATGATAAAAGGTGAATAATCAAGTCACATTACACTATTAAGGAGAGTGACTAAGTATGGTTCAGAACAAACCTAAGCAACAGATGAAGTTGAAGAAAAACACGCCAAGGCAAATTTATGTCAACAAGAACAAGGAGAGCAGGAAAAAGAACACAAATGACCAAAAAAGAAGTACTATAGCCCCTTTTCTGAACTATGGTTCTAACTAGGCCATGGTTTTGTGCTAAAATTATGAAAGCCAAGCATATTAAAAAATAAACAAGCATTTTATACTCTATTGCTTTGCAGCATTACTTTTCGATTGTTACAGAAAAAAGTATTGTAGCTACATGTTTCTCTGCCAAACTATTCAACTGTTTGAGTATCATAATAAGCTGTACTGGCTGCACAGAAACGTTGTTAGCGATAACAGAGACCTCAGTTACAACTCGGTAATGTCGCAGCGATGCCTCATGTCACAACACGCTATCTACATCTTGGACCGTTTGACCTCACAATTTGAAAGATGTAACTGGGCCTACTGTTTGTGCTCTGCTAGCATTTTAGGCCGAGTGCAATGGATTGAACAGAGCCTGAAGATAGATTCCATAATGAACTCATGTTCATCCATCATTAGTATATATTGTATATCTATAAACCACAAATTCAAAACAGAAGTCAAAAATAAGGTCCAATTTGTTCCTGAATTGTAAACAGAAGAAACGAGGCTAAAGACAAATACATGTTATTTGTTCTCTGTTTATTCCAGATTTATTTTCGTACATATCTTGATTTATTTGTTGATATAAGTCTTGAATGGAATTAAATATCAGGAACAACTGTGTTTGAGGAGAAAATTGATATCTACACTTATACAAAAAAAAACATACTACTACCTAAAAAAATTAGAGTACTTACAGGCCCATGGCTATTGCTGTCATCCAACATTTCTTCATGACTTTTCCCCTGCGAAGAAAAAACAGTGACATCATGAGCTTCTATAAAATAATGCAGTCATAAAGTAACATTCAGGATTTTACAGATTACAATCATTTGCCAACGTTCCTTAACCAATTTGGGTCTTGTACTCTTAAAAGTCTCTCTAATTTGACTCTGATGGCTTTAATATAAAGGGGGGGCTATGTCCATGATATCTGGCATTTTAAATGAAGTTTTAGTCATACAAGTAGGCCTATCGTTCCTTATCAGTAGAGGCGCACAGCCAATTTGGGACACTGTCTCCCATGCAGGAGATTATCTCCAATATCAGAGACATTTGTAAAGAATTCGGGTATCCGATTTCGAGACAGTCTCCAGTTTGGGAGACCATGAAATTTCCATTGTTTGCATTTGTGGCAAAAGGACTACAATGACGGTAAATGGAAATGTAATAAGCAGATCCCTCAAGAAAAATTACCCTTTTTCACCGTCTACTTTTATTCATTTTTTTTATTCACCTTTTGTTTTTATAATATTTTTGTTATCATCCACATGCAAAACAATTGGGCTTCTGACCTCAGTGAGACAAAATTCTGCTGGGAAAAAATATGTTTCTTGTTGATGAATTTGTTTCTATTGTCTTTTTGTACACATGTGCCAAATCTCAAAAAAGATTGAGCAAAATGCACAATTTTCTTGGGGAAATGTAAGAAGTTGAGTATGAACTAATTCAGTAGTCGAGTTTAGGCCTTATATTAACTAAACAGAGTCACAGGGCATTGGCCTAGGCTTAATCCTGGATGAAATACAGATTTTTGGTTACAGAGGTATCAACAAGATTACTGTAAATAAGTCAGTGTAACGTTTCTCAATTTCCCGTCAAATTTTATTTAATGATTCTGGAGGCAAAAGCAAGTTAATTAGTCTAATTCCATAACCATGACATGATTACTGGAGCATGCAATTCTAGGTCACAATCCTCAAATTTAAAGATCTGTCACTAAATAATGAGGCAAACAACAGAAATGGCAATGTCAACGTACATGTAGTGCCACGGTGCCACCTCAGCTGTTCCGGTGCCATATATCGCGACGGAAGCAGCCAGCCAGTAGCAAGGAGGCCAAACTGGCCTCCAACATTGTTACATTGGTAGGCCATCCCGATTCACGATTTACTTTTTAAAACTGATAATGATATGCCTATTTATATTTACCTCTGCTAATTGTTTTACTGGCACTTTTTGCCAGGGGTCCGCTAGCTGGTGCAGCGGCATCTTTGAGTGAAGTCCAAGGAAAATTTTGGGAGATTTCAATTGCTTCCAGGAAGAAACCAGTTATTGGAAGAGTCCCCCTATATCGCCAATACCAATTCCGCGATCCGGTATTGGTGTTTTACGCTATTGTCAATGCAATATGGACGATATATAGCACAACTTGAAACTCAGATGGCGCTACTCCGCTAAATAGTAGCTTCTGTGGTAGGAATTTTTCACCTCTTCCAAAAAAGTAGATAATTGTTTTGCATGTCTCTTTTGGATAGCAGTGGGGGACGAGGAGATAAGGGATAAACGACAGAGTCAAACACCTACCCAAGTGGCGTAAAGATGGGGGACTTGGGTGCCCCTCAAACAATCAAATAAATAAATAAATGAAAACTGAAAAAAATAATAATAATGATAATAATTTACTCTGAATCCCTTTTAGACGGCGAATCATTTTCAATAAAAGCTAATTCTATTGGTATACAAATCACTTAATAATTCAGCCCCAAAATATTTTTCTTATTGCTTAGAAATTTATGTCCCAGGCAGAAGAACTAGATCTTCTCCGAAGATCCACATATTCAACTAAACGAAAATGGACTGGAGATAGAACCTTTACTGTTGCATCCTCAATGGACCAAAATTACCAAGTGAATCATTCAAGTAGTCTGTGAAAACTTTTTCTTTTGTTTTAGGCAACTGTTTTCATTTTATAAGTCCATCTTATTGACTATACTCTGTACAGCTAAACAATCAATTATTGTTTTGGCAAGCCCAATCATCAAGTTCCTCCTCACATGCAGCCAGCTAGATCTGGACTTGGTACAGTGGCGTAGACAGGTCCTTAGACCTGGGGGGATGATCCCTAGCTGGGTCATACTTTATATATATATATATATATATATATATATCAATTATATATTAATTAATATATATAATTAATATATATATATATATATAATATAATATAATAATATAATATATATATATTAATATAATATAATATAATATAATATATATCTAATTAATATAATTATATATATAATTAATATATATATATATATATATATATATATATATATATATATATATATATATATATATATATATATAAGTAATATATAGATATAAAGAATGAAGGAGATAACGTACTCGATAAAAACAAAATATCATGGGCCAAAGCAGACGAGTTAAAGATAACAAAATAACACGATCTGCCTCATGGATTATCTCGTGTGTCTTTTAATCACTTTGCTTTCAGCAATAAACAGGGCATCCAGTAATAAACAAACTTCCTTGCACATTTTTCATGGCAGTAATCTTTTGTTTGATTAATGACAATGAGTAAAGATGATCATAAGAGAAATGTCATTTGTCGGATGTCTAGTTATCATCTTGGTCATGACAGTCCTGCTAAACATGATCTAGAATAACTAGTATTCCTTATTTTACTAGTATAGTAGTTTACTCTTTTAAAAGTAGCGATATTGTTAATGATCAAACGAATGAATCAACAACTAAAGGAATAAACAAATAAACAGCCAAATAACTAAAAAAATATCAATTACAATTATAGTAATAGGGGTAAAATAAAAAAAGCTCAACATTATATTTCTTATCCACGTGCAGATATGCGGACACTAAAATGATAAGCACACTCTGTTTAAAATTACCATGATTACAAAGGCTTGATTGAATTAAGTATGGAAATGAAATAAACCTCACCGGGTTGTCGGAAGTAAACTGTATAGGTAGTAACTTGTTATAATTTCGATTCATTTCTTATTATGTACCTTATTATGATGATTATGATAAAAACATAGGTAAGGAAATGTAACAGTTTATAACCTTCAAACCTAGAAGACTGCGCACGTACAGAAATCACTGGTATAAGTAATTCCAAAATACATTGCGCCAAAAATATTGAGTGAAAAAAACCTCGGATATCACTGAGGCCATCCAAAATTTGCACTTTCATTCCAAAATCATTCATTTACTAATTCGCTCCTTAGAGACTGAAAATTTTCACCTTTCCTTTGCAAAGTAGGGGTTGAGGACATGGCCAGCAGGGAAAAGGGTTAGTGTATGTGTATAGGTAATTTCTTATTAATTCGTATGAACAGTGTTAAAGTGTTATGAAAGCAATTGCTCTGAAAGGGAGTGATTAGGCGACACTTTCTTAAATCTGTAATGAAATATTTTGAACTTATCTCCTTTGCAAATACATAATTATTATACGGAAATGTACTTCGTGAATAACGATCCTTAAATGTATATGACGACGCAAGACAGTTGTTCTTACTTAAAACTTGCAAGTTGTAAATGCATATAAGATGATTGACTCTGAATAAAAGTCCAATTTTGATCATGTTTGTCATTGCTGTACGTTATGATTATTACTGCTATTATTATTGATTGATTTTAATTAGCATTCATTGCTTTATTACTGTATAGTTTTGCTTCTTCCCCCACAGAAACCTGGGGGGGATGATTGTACACACCATCCCCCCACCTAAAATTCTGGGGGGGATGCATCCCCCCATCCCCCCGCTATCTACGCCCCTGACTTGGTATATCTAATTATACATGAATATAATATAGCCACCGAGGCAAGTATTAATATGCCCCTCATTTTCATTTGTGGTAGTGACTATCATGACTGTTCGTCAGATTCAAACTTTTTTTTTATTTCCCCCTTTCCTTCTTTGCTTTATTTTTTAATTATTTTTTTTTTTTTTTGGGGGTTGGGCCGGGGAGCTCCAAGTTCTGTAAAAGTGATGTTATAATTGCCGGGGCACCTGCCGACCCCGACGGGGGAGGGGGGGGGGTCATTACGTCACTGAACTTGAAAACACGATTCTACGCCCTAGCAATTAAGTATAACTTATATGTTTGGTCATGGTTTATCAATCTGTGAAGAAATGCATGTCCTAGCTTTTTCCTTTATTCTTATGTAATCTTTTTGGCACTATATTTGCCCGCCCCGGCCCCTTAACTTACACTAGCTTAATGTTTGTAAATTATTCCAAGAAATTTGGATTCCTCTTCATGGAAAACAGGCGAATCAATGTTATGCCATAATACTGCAATAATATTTTTAGCATAAATAAAGGCAAGTCTCTTACAAAGGAAAAAGTGAACGATGAAATATATCGACGTGTGATTACAAATGGAAGAGTTGAAAATTTTAAACAAGAAATTCTGGTCACTGATTGGTCCTTACTTTATAATGTTGATAATGCGGATGAAAGTTACAATCAATTCTTAAGCATATTTAGTAAATTGTATGAATCTCATTTTCCTCTTGTTCGGTTGAGTAGAAAAAAGAAATGCAAGAAACCTTGGATCACTCAAGGACTCCTAAAATCTATTAATCACAAAAATAAGCTCTACTGCACATATATTAGACATAAAAATGAGGTCAATAAAAGGAAATATGTAGACTATAAAAACAGATTGACGAATTTAGTTCGTAAGAGTAAAAAAAGTTATTATGATGATGTCCTTAGAAATACACAGAGGGACATTCGGAAGACCTGGTATCATATTAACGGTTTACTTGGGAGGGGGAAACGTGATCCCATACCAGATGAAATGTACCATGGGGAACAACACCTAAAATCAAACTTGGATAAAGCAGAATATTTTAATAAGTATTTTATTAATTTGCCTAGAAACATAAGCAAAGAAATTCCGCCTGTCTAGACATCCTTTGAAAATCATTTGTCACCCCAGGACTCCATCCTCCTTATTTTTTAGACCAACATCTGCACATGAAATTGTTAACATAGTCTCAGCTTTCAAACCATCTAAGTCCTCAGGCTCAGATGATATTTCACCTAGAATTATAAAAGATTGTATTCATGTTATTGCAGATCCACTTTGTGACATATTTAATAAATCAATGTTTCAAGGGGTGGTTCCTAACAAGTTAAAAATAGCAAAAGTGGTCCCAGTTTTCAAAAAGAATGATCGCAAATGCATTGAGAATTATAGGCCAATTGCATTGTTGCCAATATTCTCAAAGATTCTAGAGAAAATAGTTTACAAAAGGTTGAATGAATTTTTGCTTATTAATAAAACTATTATCCCTCAGCAATTTGGATTCCGTAAAAATTGCTCCACCAGTATGGGTGTTTTAAATTTAATCAATACAATAGTCAGTGCAATTGATGGTGGGAAGTATTGCCTTGGTATATTTTTAGACTTGTCAAAAGCTTTTGACACAATATATTGACCACAAAATTCTCTTGAAAAAACTTGTACATTATGGCGTGCGAGGTACAGCCTTAAATTGGTTTAAAAGTTACCTGGAAAATAGATTACAATTTGTTACTGTTAATGGTACTAAGTCACAATCAGGTAATGTAAAATATGGTGTACCACAGGGATCTGTTCTTGGCCCATTGTTATTTTTGATCTACATTAATGACACCATAAATTCGTCTCAATTATTTACATATTCTCTTTTTGCTGACGATACTTGTTTATTATATTCTCATAAGAATATTCACACTCTAATGCAAACAGTTAATACTGAATTTTGCATGGTTTTGCTGCCGAACAAATTGTTATTAAATACTGGTAAAACACAATATGTATAATATAAGGTTATCCCTGATGGTGTTAATCATTTAGTTGTTGGTGGTCAACAGATAAGCTGCAGTCAACATATGCAGTTCCTCGGTGTTACGGTTGCTGAATTTTTATCATGGAAAAATCACCTTGTGTCTCGGAGAGTTGGAGTAATATCCAAACTTCGGTTTTTCCTCCCCCAGCAGACCCTAGTTACTCTATACAATGCTATTGTCATGCCTCATCTCATGTACTGCAATATTGCTTGGGGGCACCAGTGGCGGATCCAGAGGGGGGCGCCCCGGGCGCGCGCCCCCCCCCCCCTATTTTCGCCGGATTTTTTTTTTTTTTGGATGGTTATATTTACTGGATTGGTACAATGTAGTCAATTTCAAGGGCTAGATCTAGTCAAAACTATATTTTAACTTACGCTCATGGCCTTTGTGTTCGCACAAATGCACCTCTGTCATACTGTATTGCAATATGTAAATTCCGGAATTCCAGGGCGCGCAAGTCGATTGGTTGGAAAGTTGCACCACTTGTAATCGGGAGTTGCAGTGCAGTGACCAGTATGAAGATGTTGGATTGGATATCATTTTTTCCCGAAATTTTGTGTTTTTTGTAACGTGCGTTTGTCCGTCTTTATGGCAAATACATGTAAATTGTAAGTAACAGATCGCGAGAGAAAGTGTCAACGATGCGAATGATAATGTCTATCCCCGAGATTATTCTTCACTCAAAGATGAAGCCCTATATCGGGCGCCACGTGCGCAGCATTATCATTCTGCCTTGGTCATGTACGTTTTCACTGAAATGTATAGGTCAGACATATTTGTATTTAATGTAAACTAACTTTTACACTTTCTGGTAGATTCAGAGGCATATTATCCAGGGCGCCCCAACTAAGTTTCGCCGAAGCAATCATTCCAACGAATTATCAAGGAGCAAAATTATATTACTTTGAGGTTGTGCAGAATGACTGGATTATTGAAGATGATTTGAAAATAATACGAGGGAAAAGGTTGATTACCAGAAGATGATGTCGTTTTTTTTCTGTAGTTTGTAACAATTTACTGTGCATTTTGGGGAAAAAAGAACCAAATTTTATGCATGTTGCCATACGACTAAACAATTCTCGTTTGAAACACACAATGTAAATACACAAATGACAATAAACAGAATGGATTATTCGGAACTTATCGATTACAAGTCTCAGTTTCGTATCATTTAAATTTGACGTTTCAATCACACGATGCAAGCAAGTGAAGAGCCTAATTTGCCAAATGTATGTTTTGAATGACCGCTTACACGGTGTGTGACTGGAAACCAGCTCCTAAATGAGTCAGTATGTGTCTTTTATTCATGAAGTTACAGTGATTTAAGTGTGCATTTTTCTTCTAAAGGTGCTCTCAAAATACGACTTTTGG